>NW_027182711.1:0-48100 GCF_040807025.1 Struthio camelus
ACCCACCTCCGCCACACTCCCCCCTACACAACACCCACCAACACCCAAACGCAACAACACCCCACACAGCCTCCCGCAACTCCCCCCCCACAAAACACACGCCCCCGAGCCACGCCCCGCTGCTCCCCACCCGCAAAAGCCTACAGCACCCGGTATTCCCAGGCGGTCTCCCATCCAAGTACTAACCGGGCCCGACCCTGCTTAGCTTCCGAGATCAGACGAGATCGGGCGTTCTCAGGGTGGTATGGCCGTAGGCAACACCCTCCCCCACGCACACCCCCTTCACAACACCCCCCACCTCCCGCACATCTCACGCCCCCTCGCCCAACACCCGCCCCGCACACCAGCCACCCTCCCCACCCACCTCCGCCACACTCCCCCCTACACAACACCCACCAACACCCACACGCAACAACACCCCACACAGCCTCCCGCAACTCCCCCCCCACAAAACACACGCCCCCGAGCCACGCCCCGCTGCTCCCCACCCGCTAAAGCCTACAGCACCCGGTATTCCCAGGCGGTCTCCCATCCAAGTACTAACCGGGCCCGACCCTGCTTAGCTTCCGAGATCAGACGAGATCGGGCGTTCTCAGGGTGGTATGGCCGTAGGCAACACCCTCCCCCACGCACACCCCCTTCACAACACCCCCCACCTCCCGCACATCTCACGCCCCCTCGCCCAACACCCGCCCCGCACACCAGCCACCCTCCCCACCCACCTCCGCCACACTCCCCCTACACAACACCCACCAACACCCACACGCAACAACACCCCACACAGCCTCCCGCAACTCCCCCCCCCACAAAACACACGCCCCCGAGCAACGCCCCACTCCTCCCCACCCGCAAAAGCCTACAGCACCCGGTATTCCCAGGCGGTCTCCCATCCAAGTACTAACCGGGCCCGACCCTGCTTAGCTTCCGAGATCAGACGAGATCGGGCGTTCTCAGGGTGGTATGGCCGTAGGCAACACCCTCCCCCACGCACACCCCCTTCACAACACCCCCCACCTCCCGCACATCTCACGCCCCCTCGCCCAACACCCGCCCCGCACACCAGCCACCCTCCCCACCCACCTCCGCCACACTCCCCCCTACACAACACCCACCAACACCCACACGCAACAACACCCCACACAGCCTCCCGCAACTCCCCCCCCCACAAAACACACGCCCCCGAGCAACGCCCCACTCCTCCCCACCCGCAAAAGCCTACAGCACCCGGTATTCCCAGGCGGTCTCCCATCCAAGTACTAACCGGGCCCGACCCTGCTTAGCTTCCGAGATCAGACGAGATCGGGCGTTCTCAGGGTGGTATGGCCGTAGGCAACGCCCTCCCCCACGCACACCCCCTTCACAACACCCCCCCACCTCCCGCACATCTCACGCCCCCTCGCCCAACACCCGCCCCGCACACCAGCCACCCTCCCCACCCACCTCCGCCACACTCCCCCCTACACAACACCCACCAACACCCACACGCAACAACACCCCACACAGCCTCCCGCAACTCCCCCCCCCACAAAACACACGCCCCCGAGCCACGCCCCGCTGCTCCCCACCCGCAAAAGCCTACAGCACCCGGTATTCCCAGGCGGTCTCCCATCCAAGTACTAACCGGGCCCGACCCTGCTTAGCTTCCGAGATCAGACGAGATCGGGCGTTCTCAGGGTGGTATGGCCGTAGGCAACACCCTCCCCCACGCACACCCCCTTCACAACACCCCCCACCTCCCGCACATCTCACGCCCCCTCGCCCAACACCCGCCCCGCACACCAGCCACCCTCCCCACCCACCTCCGCCACACTCCCCCCTACACAACACCCACCAACACCCAAACGCAACAACACCCCACACAGCCTCCCGCAACTCCCCCCCCCACAAAACACACGCCCCCGAGCCACGCCCCGCTGCTCCCCACCCGCAAAAGCCTACAGCACCCGGTATTCCCAGGCGGTCTCCCATCCAAGTACTAACCGGGCCCGACCCTGCTTAGCTTCCGAGATCAGACGAGATCGGGCGTTCTCAGGGTGGTATGGCCGTAGGCAACACCCTCCCCCACGCACACCCCCTTCACAACACCCCCACCTCCCGCACATCTCACACCCCCTCGCCCAACACCCGCCCCGCACACCAGCCACCCTCCCCACCCACCTCTGCCACACTCCCCCCTACACAACACCCACCAACACCCACACGCAACAACACCCCACACAGCCTCCCGCAACTCCCCCCCCCACAAAACACACGCCCCCGAGCCACGCCCCGCTGCTCCCCACCCGCAAAAGCCTACAGCACCCGGTATTCCCAGGCGGTCTCCCATCCAAGTACTAACCGGGCCCGACCCTGCTTAGCTTCCGAGATCAGACGAGATCGGGCGTTCTCAGGGTGGTATGGCCGTAGGCAACACCCTCCCCTACGCACACCCCCTTCACAACACCCCCCACCTCCCGCACATCTCACGCCCCCTCGCCCAACACCCGCCCCGCACACCAGCCACCCTCCCCACCCACCTCCGCCACACTCCCCCCTACACAACACCCACCAACACCCAAACGCAACAACACCCCACACAGCCTCCCGCAACTCCCCCCCCCACAAAACACACGCCCCCGAGCCACGCCCCGCTGCTCCCCACCCGCAAAAGCCTACAGCACCCGGTATTCCCAGGCGGTCTCCCATCCAAGTACTAACCGGGCCCGACCCTGCTTAGCTTCCGAGATCAGACGAGATCGGGCGTTCTCAGGGTGGTATGGCCGTAGGCAACACCCTCCCCCACGCACACCCCCTTCACAACACCCCCCACCTCCCGCACATCTCACACCCCCTCGCCCAACACCCGCCCCGCACACCAGCCACCCTCCCCACCCACCTCTGCCACACTCCCCCCTACACAACACCCACCAACACCCACACGCAACAACACCCCACACAGCCTCCCGCAACTCCCCCCCCCACAAAACACACGCCCCCGAGCCACGCCCCGCTGCTCCCCACCCGCAAAAGCCTACAGCACCCGGTATTCCCAGGCGGTCTCCCATCCAAGTACTAACCGGGCCCGACCCTGCTTAGCTTCCGAGATCAGACGAGATCGGGCGTTCTCAGGGTGGTATGGCCGTAGGCAACACCCTCCCCTACGCACACCCCCTTCACAACACCCCCACCTCCCGCACATCTCACACCCCCTCGCCCAACACCCGCCCCGCACACCAGCCACCCTCCCCACCCACCTCCGCCACACTCCCCCCTACACAACACCCACCAACACCCAAACGCAACAACACCCCACACAGCCTCCCGCAACTCCCCCCCCCACAAAACACACGCCCCCGAGCCACGCCCCACTCCTCCCCACCCGCAAAAGCCTACAGCACCCGGTATTCCCAGGCGGTCTCCCATCCAAGTACTAACCGGGCCCGACCCTGCTTAGCTTCCGAGATCAGACGAGATCGGGCGTTCTCAGGGTGGTATGGCCGTAGGCAACACCCTCCCCCACGCACACCCCCTTCACAACACCCCCCACCTCCCGCACATCTCACGCCCCCTCGCCCAACACCCGCCCCGCACACCAGCCACCCTCCCCACCCACCTCCGCCACACTCCCCCCTACACAACACCCACCAACACCCACACGCAACAACACCCCACACAGCCTCCCGCAACTCCCCCCCCCACAAAACACACGCCCCCGAGCAACGCCCCACTCCTCCCCACCCGCAAAAGCCTACAGCACCCGGTATTCCCAGGCGGTCTCCCATCCAAGTACTAACCGGGCCCGACCCTGCTTAGCTTCCGAGATCAGACGAGATCGGGCGTTCTCAGGGTGGTATGGCCGTAGGCAACGCCCTCCCCCACGCACACCCCCTTCACAACACCCCCCACCTCCCGCACATCTCCACGCCCCCTCGCCCAACACCCGCCCCGCACACCAGCCACCCTCCCCACCCACCTCCGCCACACTCCCCCCTACACAACACCCACCAACACCCACACGCAACAACACCCCACACAGCCTCCCGCAACTCCCCCCCCCACAAAAACACACGCCCCGAGCCACGCCCCGCTGCTCCCCACCCGCAAAAGCCTACAGCACCCGGTATTCCCGGGCGGTCTCCCATCCAAGTACTAACCGGGCCCGACCCTGCTTAGCTTCCGAGATCAGACGAGATCGGGCGTTCTCAGGGTGGTATGGCCGTAGGCAACACCCTCCCCCACGCACACCCCCTTCACAACACCCCCCACCTCCCGCACATCTCACGCCCCCTCGCCCAACACCCGCCCCGCACACCAGCCACCCTCCCCACCCACCTCCGCCACACTCCCCCCTACACAACACCCACCAACACCCACACGCAACAACACCCCACACAGCCTCCCGCAACTCCCCCCCCCACAAAACACACGCCCCCGAGCAACGCCCCACTCCTCCCCACCCGCAAAAGCCTACAGCACCCGGTATTCCCAGGCGGTCTCCCATCCAAGTACTAACCGGGCCCGACCCTGCTTAGCTTCCGAGATCAGACGAGATCGGGCGTTCTCAGGGTGGTATGGCCGTAGGCAACGCCCTCCCCCACGCACACCCCCTTCACAACACCCCCCACCTCCCGCACATCTCACGCCCCCTCGCCCAACACCCGCCCCGCACACCAGCCACCCTCCCCACCCACCTCCGCCACACTCCCCCCTACACAACACCCACCAACACCCACACGCAACAACACCCCACACAGCCTCCCGCAACTCCCCCCCCCACAAAACACACGCCCCCGAGCCACGCCCCGCTGCTCCCCACCCGCAAAAGCCTACAGCACCCGGTATTCCCAGGCGGTCTCCCATCCAAGTACTAACCGGGCCCGACCCTGCTTAGCTTCCGAGATCAGACGAGATCGGGCGTTCTCAGGGTGGTATGGCCGTAGGCAACACCCTCCCCCACGCACACCCCCTTCACAACACCCCCCACCTCCCGCACATCTCACGCCCCCTCGCCCAACACCCGCCCCGCACACCAGCCACCCTCCCCACCCACCTCCGCCACACTCCCCCCTACACAACACCCACCAACACCCACACGCAACAACACCCCACACAGCCTCCCGCAACTCCCCCCCCCACAAAACACACGCCCCCGAGCCACGCCCCGCTGCTCCCCACCCGCAAAAGCCTACAGCACCCGGTATTCCCAGGCGGTCTCCCATCCAAGTACTAACCGGGCCCGACCCTGCTTAGCTTCCGAGATCAGACGAGATCGGGCGTTCTCAGGGTGGTATGGCCGTAGGCAACACCCTCCCCCACGCACACCCCCTTCACAACACCCCCCACCTCCCGCACATCTCACACCCCCTCGCCCAACACCCGCCCCGCACACCAGCCACCCTCCCCACCCACCTCTGCCACACTCCCCCCTACACAACACCCACCAACACCCACACGCAACAACACCCCACACAGCCTCCCGCAACTCCCCCCCCCACAAAACACACGCCCCCGAGCCACGCCCCGCTGCTCCCCACCCGCAAAAGCCTACAGCACCCGGTATTCCCAGGCGGTCTCCCATCCAAGTACTAACCGGGCCCGACCCTGCTTAGCTTCCGAGATCAGACGAGATCGGGCGTTCTCAGGGTGGTATGGCCGTAGGCAACACCCTCCCCTACGCACACCCCCTTCACAACACCCCCCACCTCCCGCACATATCACGCCCCCTCGCCCAACACCCGCCCCGCACACCAGCCACCCTCCCCACCCACCTCCGCCACACTCCCCCCTACACAACACCCACCAACACCCAAACGCAACAACACCCCACACAGCCTCCCGCAACTCCCCCCCCCCACAAAACACACGCCCCCGAGCCACGCCCCACTCCTCCCCACCCGCAAAAGCCTACAGCACCCGGTATTCCCAGGCGGTCTCCCATCCAAGTACTAACCGGGCCCGACCCTGCTTAGCTTCCGAGATCAGACGAGATCGGGCGTTCTCAGGGTGGTATGGCCGTAGGCAACACCCTCCCCCACGCACACCCCCTTCACAACACCCCCCACCTCCCGCACATCTCACGCCCCCTCGCCCAACACCCGCCCCGCACACCAGCCACCCTCCCCACCCACCTCCGCCACACTCCCCCCTACACAACACCCACCAACACCCACACGCAACAACACCCCACACAGCCTCCCGCAACTCCCCCCCCCACAAAACACACGCCCCCGAGCCACGCCCCGCTGCTCCCCACCCGCAAAAGCCTACAGCACCCGGTATTCCCAGGCGGTCTCCCATCCAAGTACTAACCGGGCCCGACCCTGCTTAGCTTCCGAGATCAGACGAGATCGGGCGTTCTCAGGGTGGTATGGCCGTAGGCAACACCCTCCCCCACGCACACCCCCTTCACAACACCCCCCACCTCCCGCACATCTCACGCCCCCTCGCCCAACACCCGCCCCGCACACCAGCCACCCTCCCCACCCACCTCCGCCACACTCCCCCCTACACAACACCCACCAACACCCACACGCAACAACACCCCACACAGCCTCCCGCAACTCCCCCCCCCACAAAACACACGCCCCCGAGCAAAGCCCCGCTGCTCCCCACCCGCAAAAGCCTACAGCACCCGGTATTCCCAGGCGGTCTCCCATCCAAGTACTAACCGGGCCCGACCCTGCTTAGCTTCCGAGATCAGACGAGATCGGGCGTTCTCAGGGTGGTATGGCCGTAGGCAACACCCTCCCCCACGCACACCCCCTTCACAACACCCCCCACCTCCCGCACATCTCACGCCCCCTCGCCCAACACCCGCCCCGCACACTAGCCACCCTCCCCACCCACCTCCGCCACACTCCCCCCTACACAACACCCACCAACACCCACACGCAACAACACCCCACACAGCCTCCCGCAACTCCCCCCCCCACAAAACACACGCCCCCGAGCCACGCCCCGCTGCTCCCCACCCGCAAAAGCCTACAGCACCCGGTATTCCCAGGCGGTCTCCCATCCAAGTACTAACCGGGCCCGACCCTGCTTAGCTTCCGAGATCAGACGAGATCGGGCGTTCTCAGGGTGGTATGGCCGTAGGCAACACCCTCCCCCACGCACACCCCCTTCACAACACCCCCCACCTCCCGCACATCTCACGCCCCCTCGCCCAACACCCGCCCCGCACACCAGCCACCCTCCCCACCCACCTCCGCCACACTCCCCCCTACACAACACCCACCAACACCCACACGCAACAACACCCCACACAGCCTCCCGCAACTCCCCCCCCCCACAAAACACACGCCCCGAGCAACGCCCCGCTGCTCCCCACCCGCAAAAGCCTACAGCACCCGGTATTCCCAGGTGGTCTCCCATCCAAGTACTAACCGGGCCCGACCCTGCTTAGCTTCCGAGATCAGACGAGATCGGGCGTTCTCAGGGTGGTATGGCCGTAGGCAACACCCTCCCCCACGCACACCCCCTTCACAACACCCCCCACCTCCCGCACATCTCACACCCCCTCGCCCAACACCCGCCCCGCACACCAGCCACCCTCCCCACCCACCTCTGCCACACTCCCCCCTACACAACACCCACCAACACCCACACGCAACAACACCCCACACAGCCTCCCGCAACTCCCCCCCCCACAAAACACACGCCCCCGAGCCACGCCCCGCTGCTCCCCACCCGCAAAAGCCTACAGCACCCGGTATTCCCAGGCGGTCTCCCATCCAAGTACTAACCGGGCCCGACCCTGCTTAGCTTCCGAGATCAGACGAGATCGGGCGTTCTCAGGGTGGTATGGCCGTAGGCAACACCCTCCCCTACGCACACCCCCTTCACAACACCCCCCACCTCCCGCACATCTCACACCCCCTCGCCCAACACCCGCCCCGCACACCAGCCACCCTCCCCACCCACCTCCGCCACACTCCCCCCTACACAACACCCACCAACACCCAAACGCAACAACACCCCACACAGCCTCCCGCAACTCCCCCCCCCCACAAAACACACGCCCCCGAGCCACGCCCCACTCCTCCCCACCCGCAAAAGCCTACAGCACCCGGTATTCCCAGGCGGTCTCCCATCCAAGTACTAACCGGGCCCGACCCTGCTTAGCTTCCGAGATCAGACGAGATCGGGCGTTCTCAGGGTGGTATGGCCGTAGGCAACACCCTCCCCCACGCACACCCCCTTCACAACACCCCCCACCTCCCGCACATCTCACGCCCCCTCGCCCAACACCCGCCCCGCACACCAGCCACCCTCCCCACCCACCTCCGCCACACTCCCCCCTACACAACACCCACCAACACCCACACGCAACAACACCCCACACAGCCTCCCGCAACTCCCCCCCCCACAAAACACACGCCCCCGAGCCACGCCCCGCTGCTCCCCACCCGCAAAAGCCTACAGCACCCGGTATTCCCAGGCGGTCTCCCATCCAAGTACTAACCGGGCCCGACCCTGCTTAGCTTCCGAGATCAGACGAGATCGGGCGTTCTCAGGGTGGTATGGCCGTAGGCAACACCCTCCCCCACGCACACCCCCTTCACAACACCCCCCACCTCCCGCACATCTCACGCCCCCTCGCCCAACACCCGCCCCGCACACCAGCCACCCTCCCCACCCACCTCCGCCACACTCCCCCCTACACAACACCCACCAACACCCACACGCAACAACACCCCACACAGCCTCCCGCAACTCCCCCCCCCCACAAAACACACGCCCCCGAGCCACGCCCCGCTGCTCCCCACCCGCAAAAGCCTACAGCACCCGGTATTCCCAGGCGGTCTCCCATCCAAGTACTAACCGGGCCCGACCCTGCTTAGCTTCCGAGATCAGACGAGATCGGGCGTTCTCAGGGTGGTATGGCCGTAGGCAACACCCTCCCCCACGCACACCCCCTTCACAACACCCCCCACCTCCCGCACATCTCACGCCCCCTCGCCCAACACCCGCCCCGCACACCAGCCACCCTCCCCACCCACCTCCGCCACACTCCCCCCTACACAACACCCACCAACACCCACACGCAACAACACCCCACACAGCCTCCCGCAACTCCCCCCCCCCACAAAACACACGCCCCCGAGCCACGCCCCGCTGCTCCCCACCCGCAAAAGCCTACAGCACCCGGTATTCCCAGGCGGTCTCCCATCCAAGTACTAACCGGGCCCGACCCTGCTTAGCTTCCGAGATCAGACGAGATCGGGCGTTCTCAGGGTGGTATGGCCGTAGGCAACACCCTCCCCCACGCACACCCCCTTCACAACACCCCCCACCTCCCGCACATCTCACGCCCCCTCGCCCAACACCCGCCCCGCACACTAGCCACCCTCCCCACCCACCTCCGCCACACTCCCCCCTACACAACACCCACCAACACCCACACGCAACAACACCCCACACAGCCTCCCGCAACTCCCCCCCCCACAAAACACACGCCCCCGAGCCACGCCCCGCTGCTCCCCACCCGCAAAAGCCTACAGCACCCGGTATTCCCAGGCGGTCTCCCATCCAAGTACTAACCGGGCCCGACCCTGCTTAGCTTCCGAGATCAGACGAGATCGGGCGTTCTCAGGGTGGTATGGCCGTAGGCAACACCCTCCCTCACGCACACCCCCTTCACAACACCCCCCACCTCCCGCACATCTCACGCCCCCTCGCCCAACACCCGCCCCGCACACCAGCCACCCTCCCCACCCACCTCTGCCACACTCCCCCCTACACAACACCCACCAACACCCACACGCAACAACACCCCACACAGCCTCCCACAACTCCCCCCCCCCACAAAACACACGCCCCCGAGCCACGCCCCGCTGCTCCCCACCCGCAAAAGCCTACAGCACCCGGTATTCCCAGGCGGTCTCCCATCCAAGTACTAACCGGGCCCGACCCTGCTTAGCTTCCGAGATCAGACGAGATCGGGCGTTCTCAGGGTGGTATGGCCGTAGGCAACACCCTCCCCCACGCACACCCCCTTCACAACACCCCCCACCTCCCGCACATCTCACGCCCCCTCGCCCAACACCCGCCCCGCACACCAGCCACCCTCCCCACCCACCTCCGCCACACTCCCCCCTACACAACACCCACCAACACCCACACGCAACAACACCCCACACAGCCTCCCGCAACTCCCACCCCCCACAAAACACACGCCCCCGAGCCACGCCCCGCTGCTCCCCACCCGCTAAAGCCTACAGCACCCGGTATTCCCAGGCGGTCTCCCATCCAAGTACTAACCGGGCCCGACCCTGCTTAGCTTCCGAGATCAGACGAGATCGGGCGTTCTCAGGGTGGTATGGCCGTAGGCAACACCCTCCCCCACGCACACCCCCTTCACAACACCCCCCACCTCCCGCACATCTCACGCCCCCTCGCCCAACACCCGCCCCGCACACCAGCCACCCTCCCCACCCACCTCCGCCACACTCCCCCCTACACAACACCCACCAACACCCACACGCAACAACACCCCACACAGCCTCCCGCAACTCCCACCCCCCACAAAACACACGCCCCCGAGCCACGCCCCGCTGCTCCCCACCCGCAAAAGCCTACAGCACCCGGTATTCCCAGGCGGTCTCCCATCCAAGTACTAACCGGGCCCGACCCTGCTTAGCTTCCGAGATCAGACGAGATCGGGCGTTCTCAGGGTGGTATGGCCGTAGGCAACACCCTCCCCCACGCACACCCCCTTCACAACACCCCCCACCTCCCGCACATCTCACGCCCCCTCGCCCAACACCCGCCCCGCACACCAGCCACCCTCCCCACCCACCTCCGCCACACTCCCCCCTACACAACACCCACCAACACCCACACGCAACAACACCCCACACAGCCTCCCGCAACTCCCCCCCCCCACAAAACACACGCCCCCGAGCAACGCCCCGCTGCTCCCCACCCGCAAAAGCCTACAGCACCCGGTATTCCCAGGTGGTCTCCCATCCAAGTACTAACCGGGCCCGACCCTGCTTAGCTTCCGAGATCAGACGAGATCGGGCGTTCTCAGGGTGGTATGGCCGTAGGCAACACCCTCCCCCACGCACACCCCCTTCACAACACCCCCCACCTCCCGCACATCTCACGCCCCCTCGCCCAACACCCGCCCCGCACACCAGCCACCCTCCCCACCCACCTCCGCCACACTCCCCCCTACACAACACCCACCAACACCCACACGCAACAACACCCCACACAGCCTCCCGCAACTCCCCCCCCCACAAAACACACGCCCCCGAGCCACGCCCCACTCCTCCCCACCCGCAAAAGCCTACAGCACCCGGTATTCCCAGGCGGTCTCCCATCCAAGTACTAACTGGGCCCGACCCTGCTTAGCTTCCGAGATCAGACGAGATCGGGCGTTCTCAGGGTGGTATGGCCGTAGGCAACACCCTCCCCCACGCACACCCCCTTCACAACACCCCCCACCTCCCACACATCTCACGCCCCCTCGCCCAACACCCGCCCCGCACACCAGCCACCCTCCCCACCCACCTCCGCCACACTCCCCCCTACACAACACCCACCAACACCCACACGCAACAACACCCCACACAGCCTCCCGCAACTCCCACCCCCCACAAAACACACGCCCCCGAGCCACGCCCCGCTGCTCCCCACCCGCAAAAGCCTACAGCACCCGGTATTCCCAGGCGGTCTCCCATCCAAGTACTAACCGGGCCCGACCCTGCTTAGCTTCCGAGATCAGACGAGATCGGGCGTTCTCAGGGTGGTATGGCCGTAGGCAACACCCTCCCCCACGCACACCCCCTTCACAACACCCCCCACCTCCCGCACATCTCACGCCCCCTCGCCCAACACCCGCCCCGCACACCAGCCACCCTCCCCACCCACCTCCGCCACACTCCCCCCTACACAACACCCACCAACACCCACACGCAACAACACCCCACACAGCCTCCCGCAACTCCCACCCCCCAAAACACACGCCCCCGAGCCACGCCCCGCTGCTCCCCACCCGCAAAAGCCTACAGCACCCGGTATTCCCAGGCGGTCTCCCATCCAAGTACTAACCGGGCCCGACCCTGCTTAGCTTCCGAGATCAGACGAGATCGGGCGTTCTCAGGGTGGTATGGCCGTAGGCAACACCCTCCCCCACGCACACCCCCTTCACAACACCCCCCACCTCCCGCACATATCACGCCCCCTCGCCCAACACCCGCCCCGCACACCAGCCACCCTCCCCACCCACCTCCGCCACACTCCCCCCTACACAACACCCACCAACACCCACACGCAACAACACACCACACAGCCTCCCGCAACTCCCCCCCCCCCACAAAACACACGCCCCGAGCCACGCCCCGCTGCTCCCCACCCGCAAAAGCCTACAGCACCCGGTATTCCCAGGCGGTCTCCCATCCAAGTACTAACCGGGCCCGACCCTGCTTAGCTTCCGAGATCAGACGAGATCGGGCGTTCTCAGGGTGGTATGGCCGTAGGCAACACCCTCCCCCACGCACACCCCCTTCACAACACCCCCCACCTCCCGCACATCTCACGCCCCCTCGCCCAACACCCGCCCCGCACACCAGCCACCCTCCCCACCCACCTCCGCCACACTCCCCCCTACACAACACCCACCAACACCCACACGCAACAACACCCCACTCAGCCTCCCGCAACTCCCCCCCCCACAAAACACACGCCCCCGAGCCACGCCCCGCTGCTCCCCACCCGCAAAAGCCTACAGCACCCGGTATTCCCAGGCGGTCTCCCATCCAAGTACTAACCGGGCCCGACCCTGCTTAGCTTCCGAGATCAGACGAGATCGGGCGTTCTCAGGGTGGTATGGCCGTAGGCAACACCCTCCCCCACGCACACCCCCTTCACAACACCCCCCACCTCCCGCACATCTCACGCCCCCTCGCCCAACACCCGCCCCGCACACCAGCCACCCTCCCCACCCACCTCCGCCACACTCCCCCCTACACAACACCCACCAACACCCACACGCAACAACACCCCACACAGCCTCCCGCAACTCCCCCCCCCACAAAACACACGCCCCCGAGCCACGCCCCGCTGCTCCCCACCCGCAAAAGCCTACAGCACCCGGTATTCCCAGGCGGTCTCCCATCCAAGTACTAACCGGGCCCGACCCTGCTTAGCTTCCGAGATCAGACGAGATCGGGCGTTCTCAGGGTGGTATGGCCGTAGGCAACACCCTCCCCCACGCACACCCCCTTCACAACACCCCCCACCTCCCGCACATCTCACGCCCCCTCGCCCAACACCCGCCCCGCACACCAGCCACCCTCCCCACCCACCTCCGCCACACTCCCCCCTACACAACACCCACCAACACCCACACGCAACAACACCCCACACAGCCTCCCGCAACTCCCCCCCCCCACAAAACACACACCCCGAGCCACGCCCCGCTGCTCCCCACCCGCAAAAGCCTACAGCACCCGGTATTCCCAGGCGGTCTCCCATCCAAGTACTAACTGGGCCCGACCCTGCTTAGCTTCCGAGATCAGACGAGATCGGGCGTTCTCAGGGTGGTATGGCCGTAGGCAACACCCTCCCCCACGCACACCCCCTTCACAACACCCCCCACCTCCCGCACATCTCACGCCCCCTCGCCCAACACCCGCCCCGCACACCAGCCACCCTCCCCACCCACCTCCGCCACACTCCCCCCTACACAACACCCACCAACACCCACACGCAACAACACCCCACACAGCCTCCCGCAACTCCCCCCCCCCACAAAACACACGCCCCCGAGCCACGCCCCGCTGCTCCCCACCCGCAAAAGCCTACAGCACCCGGTATTCCCAGGCGGTCTCCCATCCAAGTACTAACCGGGCCCGACCCTGCTTAGCTTCCGAGATCAGACGAGATCGGGCGTTCTCAGGGTGGTATGGCCGTAGGCAACACCCTCCCCCACGCACACCCCCTTCACAACACCCCCCACCTCCCGCACATATCACGCCCCCTCGCCCAACACCCGCCCCGCACACCAGCCACCCTCCCCACCCACCTCCGCCACACTCCCCCCTACACAACACCCACCAACACCCACACGCAACAACACCCCACACAGCCTCCCGCAACTCCCACCCCCCACAAAACACACGCCCCCGAGCCACGCCCCGCTGCTCCCCACCCGCAAAAGCCTACAGCACCCGGTATTCCCAGGCGGTCTCCCATCCAAGTACTAACCGGGCCCGACCCTGCTTAGCTTCCGAGATCAGACGAGATCGGGCGTTCTCAGGGTGGTATGGCCGTAGGCAACACCCTCCCCCACGCACACCCCCTTCACAACACCCCCCACCTCCCGCACATCTCACGCCCCCTCGCCCAACACCCGCCCCGCACACCAGCCACCCTCCCCACCCACCTCCGCCACACTCCCCCCTACACAACACCCACCAACACCCACACGCAACAACACCCCACACAGCCTCCCGCAACTCCCACCCCCCAAAACACACGCCCCCGAGCCACGCCCCGCTGCTCCCCACCCGCAAAAGCCTACAGCACCCGGTATTCCCAGGCGGTCTCCCATCCAAGTACTAACCGGGCCCGACCCTGCTTAGCTTCCGAGATCAGACGAGATCGGGCGTTCTCAGGGTGGTATGGCCGTAGGCAACACCCTCCCCCACGCACACCCCCTTCACAACACCCCCCACCTCCCGCACATCTCACGCCCCCTCGCCCAACACCCGCCCCGCACACCAGCCACCCTCCCCACCCACCTCCGCCACACTCCCCCCTACACAACACCCACCAACACCCACACGCAACAACACCCCACACAGCCTCCCGCAACTCCCCCCCCCCCACAAAACACACGCCCCGAGCCACGCCCCGCTGCTCCCCACCCGCAAAAGCCTACAGCACCCGGTATTCCCAGGCGGTCTCCCATCCAAGTACTAACCGGGCCCGACCCTGCTTAGCTTCCGAGATCAGACGAGATCGGGCGTTCTCAGGGTGGTATGGCCGTAGGCAACACCCTCCCCCACGCACACCCCCTTCACAACACCCCCCACCTCCCGCACATCTCACGCCCCCTCGCCCAACACCCGCCCCGCACACCAGCCACCCTCCCCACCCACCTCCGCCACACTCCCCCCTACACAACACCCACCAACACCCACACGCAACAACACCCCACACAGCCTCCCGCAACTCCCCCCCCCCACAAAACACACGCCCCCGAGCCACGCCCCGCTGCTCCCCACCCGCAAAAGCCTACAGCACCCGGTATTCCCAGGCGGTCTCCCATCCAAGTACTAACCGGGCCCGACCCTGCTTAGCTTCCGAGATCAGACGAGATCGGGCGTTCTCAGGGTGGTATGGCCGTAGGCAACACCCTCCCCCACGCACACCCCCTTCACAACACCCCCCACCTCCCGCACATATCACGCCCCCTCGCCCAACACCCGCCCCGCACACCAGCCACCCTCCCCACCCACCTCCGCCACACTCCCCCCTACACAACACCCACCAACACCCACACGCAACAACACCCCACACAGCCTCCCGCAACTCCCCCCCCCACAAAACACACGCCCCCGAGCAACGCCCCGCTGCTCCCCACCCGCAAAAGCCTACAGCACCCGGTATTCCCAGGTGGTCTCCCATCCAAGTACTAACCGGGCCCGACCCTGCTTAGCTTCCGAGATCAGACGAGATCGGGCGTTCTCAGGGTGGTATGGCCGTAGGCAACACCCTCCCCCACGCACACCCCCTTCACAACACCCCCCACCTCCCGCACATCTCACGCCCCCTCGCCCAACACCCGCCCCGCACACCAGCCACCCTCCCCACCCACCTCCGCCACACTCCCCCCTACACAACACCCACCAACACCCACACGCAACAACACCCCACACAGCCTCCCGCAACTCCCCCCCCCACAAAACACACGCCCCGAGCCACGCCCTGCTGCTCCCCACCCGCAAAACCCTACAGCACCCGGTATTCCCAGGCGGTCTCCCATCCAAGTACTAACCGGGCCCGACCCTGCTTAGCTTCCGAGATCAGACGAGATCGGGCGTTCTCAGGGTGGTATGGCCGTAGGCAACACCCTCCCCCACGCACACCCCCTTCACAACACCCCCCACCTCCCGCACATCTCACACCCCCTCGCCCAACACCCGCCCCGCACACCAGCCACCCTCCCCACCCACCTCCGCCACACTCCCCCCTACACAACACCCACCAACACCCAAACGCAACAACACCCCACACAGCCTCCCGCAACTCCCCCCCCCCACAAAACACACGCCCCGAGCCACGCCCCGCTGCTCCCCACCCGCAAAAGCCTACAGCACCCGGTATTCCCAGGCGGTCTCCCATCCAAGTACTAACCGGGCCCGACCCTGCTTAGCTTCCGAGATCAGACGAGATCGGGCGTTCTCAGGGTGGTATGGCCGTAGGCAGCACCCTCCCCCACGCACACCCCCTTCACAACACCCCCCACCTCCCGCACATCTCACGCCCCCTCGCCCAACACCCGCCCCGCACACCAGCCACCCTCCCCACCCACCTCCGCCACACTCCCCCCTACACAACACCCACCAACACCCACACGCAACAACACCCCACACAGCCTCCCGCAACTCCCCCCCCCACAAAACACACGCCCCCGAGCCACGCCCCGCTGCTCCCCACCCGCTAAAGCCTACAGCACCCGGTATTCCCAGGCGGTCTCCCATCCAAGTACTAACCGGGCCCGACCCTGCTTAGCTTCCGAGATCAGACGAGATCGGGCGTTCTCAGGGTGGTATGGCCGTAGGCAACACCCTCCCCCACGCACACCCCCTTCACAACACCCCCCACCTCCTGCACATCTCACGCCCTCTCGCCCAACACCCGCCCCGCACACCAGCCACCCTCCCCACCCACCTCCGCCACACTCCCCCCTACACAACACCCACCAACACCCACACGCAACAACACCCCACACAGCCTCCCGCAACTCCCCCCCCCACAAAACACACGCCCCCGAGCCACGCCCCGCTGCTCCCCACCCGCAAAAGCCTACAGCACCCGGTATTCCCAGGCGGTCTCCCATCCAAGTACTAACCGGGCCCGACCCTGCTTAGCTTCCGAGATCAGACGAGATCGGGCGTTCTCAGGGTGGTATGGCCGTAGGCAACACCCTCCCCCACGCACACCCCCTTCACAACACCCCCCACCTCCCGCACATCTCACGCCCCCTCGCCCAACACCCGCCCCGCACACCAGCCACCCTCCCCACCCACCTCCGCCACACTCCCCCCTACACAACACCCACCAACACCCACACGCAACAACACCCCACACAGCCTCCCGCAACTCCCCCCCCCACAAAACACACGCCCCCGAGCAACGCCCCGCTGCTCCCCACCCGCAAAAGCCTACAGCACCCGGTATTCCCAGGCGGTCTCCCATCCAAGTACTAACCGGGCCCGACCCTGCTTAGCTTCCGAGATCAGACGAGATCGGGCGTTCTCAGGGTGGTATGGCCGTAGGCAACACCCTCCCCCACGCACACCCCCTTCACAACACCCCCCACCTCCCGCACATCTCACGCCCCCTCGCCCAACACCCGCCCCGCACACCAGCCACCCTCCCCACCCACCTCCGCCACACTCCCCCCTACACAACACCCACCAACACCCACACGCAACAACACCCCACACAGCCTCCCGCAACTCCCCCCCCCCACAAAACACACGCCCCCGAGCCACGCCCCGCTGCTCCCCACCCGCAAAAGCCTACAGCACCCGGTATTCCCAGGCGGTCTCCCATCCAAGTACTAACCGGGCCCGACCCTGCTTAGCTTCCGAGATCAGACGAGATCGGGCGTTCTCAGGGTGGTATGGCCGTAGGCAACACCCTCCCCCACGCACACCCCCTTCACAACACCCCCCACCTCCCGCACATCTCACACCCCCTCGCCCAACACCCGCCCCGCACACCAGCCACCCTCCCCACCCACCTCTGCCACACTCCCCCCTACACAACACCCACCAACACCCACACGCAACAACACCCCACACAGCCTCCCGCAACTCCCCCCCCCACAAAACACACGCCCCCGAGCCACGCCCCGCTGCTCCCCACCCGCAAAAGCCTACAGCACCCGGTATTCCCAGGCGGTCTCCCATCCAAGTACTAACCGGGCCCGACCCTGCTTAGCTTCCGAGATCAGACGAGATCGGGCGTTCTCAGGGTGGTATGGCCGTAGGCAACACCCTCCCCCACGCACACCCCCTTCACAACACCCCCCACCTCCCGCACATCTCACGCCCCCTCGCCCAACACCCGCCCCGCACACCAGCCACCCTCCCCACCCACCTCCGCCACACTCCCCCCTACACAACACCCACCAACACCCAAACGCAACAACACCCCACACAGCCTCCCGCAACTCCCCCCCCCCACAAAACACACACCCCGAGCCACGCCCCGCTGCTCCCCACCCGCAAAAGCCTACAGCACCCGGTATTCCCAGGCGGTCTCCCATCCAAGTACTAACTGGGCCCGACCCTGCTTAGCTTCCGAGATCAGACGAGATCGGGCGTTCTCAGGGTGGTATGGCCGTAGGCAACACCCTCCCCCACGCACACCCCCTTCACAACACCCCCCACCTCCCGCACATCTCACGCCCCCTCGCCCAACACCCGCCCCGCACACCAGCCACCCTCCCCACCCACCTCCGCCACACTCCCCCCTACACAACACCCACCAACACCCACACGCAACAACACCCCACACAGCCTCCCGCAACTCCCCCCCCCACAAAACACACGCCCCCGAGCCACGCCCCACTCCTCCCCACCCGCAAAAGCCTACAGCACCCGGTATTCCCAGGCGGTCTCCCATCCAAGTACTAACCGGGCCCGACCCTGCTTAGCTTCCGAGATCAGACGAGATCGGGCGTTCTCAGGGTGGTATGGCCGTAGGCAACACCCTCCCCCACGCACACCCCCTTCACAACACCCCCCACCTCCCGCACATCTCACGCCCCCTCGCCCAACACCCGCCCCGCACACCAGCCACCCTCCCCACCCACCTCCGCCACACTCCCCCCTACACAACACCCACCAACACCCACACGCAACAACACCCCACACAGCCTCCCGCAACTCCCCCCCCCACAAAACACACGCCCCCGAGCAACGCCCCGCTGCTCCCCACCCGCAAAAGCCTACAGCACCCGGTATTCCCAGGCGGTCTCCCATCCAAGTACTAACCGGGCCCGACCCTGCTTAGCTTCCGAGATCAGACGAGATCGGGCGTTCTCAGGGTGGTATGGCCGTAGGCAACACTCTCCCCCACGCACACCCCCTTCACAACACCCCCCACCTCCCGCACATCTCACGCCCCCTCGCCCAACACCCGCCCCGCACACCAGCCACCCTCCCCACCCACCTCCGCCACACTCCCCCCTACACAACACCCACCAACACCCACACGCAACAACACCCCACACAGCCTCCCGCAACTCCCCCCCCCCACAAAACACACGCCCCGAGCCACGCCCCGCTGCTCCCCACCCGCAAAAGCCTACAGCACCCGGTATTCCCAGGCGGTCTCCCATCCAAGTACTAACCGGGCCCGACCCTGCTTAGCTTCCGAGATCAGACGAGATCGGGCGTTCTCAGGGTGGTATGGCCGTAGGCAACACCCTCCCCCACGCACACCCCCTTCACAACACCCCCCACCTCCCGCACATCTCACGCCCCCTCGCCCAACACCCGCCCCGCACACCAGCCACCCTCCCCACCCACCTCCGCCACACTCCCCCCTACACAACACCCACCAACACCCACACGCAACAACACCCCACACAGCCTCCCGCAACTCCCCCCCCCCACAAAACACACGCCCCCGAGCCACGCCCCGCTGCTCCCCACCCGCAAAACCCTACAGCACCCGGTATTCCCAGGCGGTCTCCCATCCAAGTACTAACCGGGCCCGACCCTGCTTAGCTTCCGAGATCAGACGAGATCGGGCGTTCTCAGGGTGGTATGGCCGTAGGCAACACCCTCCCCCACGCACACCCCCTTCACAACACCCCCCACCTCCCGCACATCTCACGCCCCCTCGCCCAACACCCGCCCCGCACACCAGCCACCCTCCCCACCCACCTCCGCCACACTCCCCCCTACACAACACCCACCAACACCCACACGCAACAACACCCCACACAGCCTCCCGCAACTCCCCCCCCCACAAAACACACGCCCCCGAGCAACGCCCCGCTGCTCCCCACCCGCAAAAGCCTACAGCACCCGGTATTCCCAGGCGGTCTCCCATCCAAGTACTAACCGGGCCCGACCCTGCTTAGCTTCCGAGATCAGACGAGATCGGGCGTTCTCAGGGTGGTATGGCCGTAGGCAACACCCTCCCCCACGCACACCCCCTTCACAACACCCCCCACCTCCCGCACATATCACGCCCCCTCGCCCAACACCCGCCCCGCACACCAGCCACCCTCCCCACCCACCTCCGCCACACTCCCCCCTACACAACACCCACCAACACCCACACGCAACAACACCCCACACAGCCTCCCGCAACTCCCCCCCCCACAAAACACACGCCCCGAGCCACGCCCCGCTGCTCCCCACCCGCAAAACCCTACAGCACCCGGTATTCCCAGGCGGTCTCCCATCCAAGTACTAACCGGGCCCGACCCTGCTTAGCTTCCGAGATCAGACGAGATCGGGCGTTCTCAGGGTGGTATGGCCGTAGGCAACACCCTCCCCCACGCACACCCCCTTCACAACACCCCCCACCTCCCGCACATCTCACACCCCCTCGCCCAACACCCGCCCCGCACACCAGCCACCCTCCCCACCCACCTCCGCCACACTCCCCCCTACACAACACCCACCAACACCCAAACGCAACAACACCCCACACAGCCTCCCGCAACTCCCCCCCCCCACAAAACACACGCCCCGAGCCACGCCCCGCTGCTCCCCACCCGCAAAAGCCTACAGCACCCGGTATTCCCAGGCGGTCTCCCATCCAAGTACTAACCGGGCCCGACCCTGCTTAGCTTCCGAGATCAGACGAGATCGGGCGTTCTCAGGGTGGTATGGCCGTAGGCAGCACCCTCCCCCACGCACACCCCCTTCACAACACCCCCCACCTCCCGCACATCTCACGCCCCCTCGCCCAACACCCGCCCCGCACACCAGCCACCCTCCCCACCCACCTCCGCCACACTCCCCCCTACACAACACCCACCAACACCCACACGCAACAACACCCCACACAGCCTCCCGCAACTCCCCCCCCCACAAAACACACGCCCCCGAGCCACGCCCCGCTGCTCCCCACCCGCAAAAGCCTACAGCACCCGGTATTCCCAGGCGGTCTCCCATCCAAGTACTAACCGGGCCCGACCCTGCTTAGCTTCCGAGATCAGACGAGATCGGGCGTTCTCAGGGTGGTATGGCCGTAGGCAACACCCTCCCCCACGCACACCCCCTTCACAACACCCCCCACCTCCTGCACATCTCACGCCCTCTCGCCCAACACCCGCCCCGCACACCAGCCACCCTCCCCACCCACCTCCGCCACACTCCCCCCTACACAACACCCACCAACACCCACACGCAACAACACCCCACACAGCCTCCCGCAACTCCCCCCCCCACAAAACACACGCCCCCGAGCCACGCCCCGCTGCTCCCCACCCGCAAAAGCCTACAGCACCCGGTATTCCCAGGCGGTCTCCCATCCAAGTACTAACCGGGCCCGACCCTGCTTAGCTTCCGAGATCAGACGAGATCGGGCGTTCTCAGGGTGGTATGGCCGTAGGCAACACCCTCCCCCACGCACACCCCCTTCACAACACCCCCCACCTCCCGCACATCTCACGCCCCCTCGCCCAACACCCGCCCCGCACACCAGCCACCCTCCCCACCCACCTCCGCCACACTCCCCCCTACACAACACCCACCAACACCCACACGCAACAACACCCCACACAGCCTCCCGCAACTCCCCCCCCCACAAAACACACGCCCCCGAGCAACGCCCCGCTGCTCCCCACCCGCAAAAGCCTACAGCACCCGGTATTCCCAGGCGGTCTCCCATCCAAGTACTAACCGGGCCCGACCCTGCTTAGCTTCCGAGATCAGACGAGATCGGGCGTTCTCAGGGTGGTATGGCCGTAGGCAACACCCTCCCCCACGCACACCCCCTTCACAACACCCCCCACCTCCCGCACATCTCACGCCCCCTCGCCCAACACCCGCCCCGCACACCAGCCACCCTCCCCACCCACCTCCGCCACACTCCCCCCTACACAACACCCACCAACACCCACACGCAACAACACCCCACACAGCCTCCCGCAACTCCCCCCCCCACAAAACACACGCCCCCGAGCAACGCCCCGCTGCTCCCCACCCGCAAAAGCCTACAGCACCCGGTATTCCCAGGCGGTCTCCCATCCAAGTACTAACCGGGCCCGACCCTGCTTAGCTTCCGAGATCAGACGAGATCGGGCGTTCTCAGGGTGGTATGGCCGTAGGCAACACCCTCCCCCACGCACACCCCCTTCACAACACCCCCCACCTCCCGCACATCTCACACCCCCTCGCCCAACACCCGCCCCGCACACCAGCCACCCTCCCCACCCACCTCTGCCACACTCCCCCCTACACAACACCCACCAACACCCACACGCAACAACACCCCACACAGCCTCCCGCAACTCCCCCCCCCACAAAACACACGCCCCCGAGCCACGCCCCGCTGCTCCCCACCCGCAAAAGCCTACAGCACCCGGTATTCCCAGGCGGTCTCCCATCCAAGTACTAACCGGGCCCGACCCTGCTTAGCTTCCGAGATCAGACGAGATCGGGCGTTCTCAGGGTGGTATGGCCGTAGGCAACACCCTCCCCCACGCACACCCCCTTCACAACACCCCCCACCTCCCGCACATCTCACGCCCCCTCGCCCAACACCCGCCCCGCACACCAGCCACCCTCCCCACCCACCTCCGCCACACTCCCCCCTACACAACACCCACCAACACCCAAACGCAACAACACCCCACACAGCCTCCCGCAACTCCCCCCCCCCACAAAACACACGCCCCGAGCCACGCCCCGCTGCTCCCCACCCGCAAAAGCCTACAGCACCCGGTATTCCCAGGCGGTCTCCCATCCAAGTACTAACTGGGCCCGACCCTGCTTAGCTTCCGAGATCAGACGAGATCGGGCGTTCTCAGGGTGGTATGGCCGTAGGCAACACCCTCCCCCACGCACACCCCCTTCACAACACCCCCCACCTCCCGCACATCTCACGCCCCCTCGCCCAACACCCGCCCCGCACACCAGCCACCCTCCCCACCCACCTCCGCCACACTCCCCCCTACACAACACCCACCAACACCCACACGCAACAACACCCCACACAGCCTCCCGCAACTCCCCCCCCCACAAAACACACGCCCCCGAGCAACGCCCCGCTGCTCCCCACCCGCAAAAGCCTACAGCACCCGGTATTCCCAGGCGGTCTCCCATCCAAGTACTAACCGGGCCCGACCCTGCTTAGCTTCCGAGATCAGACGAGATCGGGCGTTCTCAGGGTGGTATGGCCGTAGGCAACACCCTCCCCCACGCACACCCCCTTCACAACACCCCCCACCTCCCGCACATCTCACGCCCCCTCGCCCAACACCCGCCCCGCACACCAGCCACCCTCCCCACCCACCTCCGCCACACTCCCCCCTACACAACACCCACCAACACCCACACGCAACAACACCCCACACAGCCTCCCGCAACTCCCCCCCCCACAAAACACACGCCCCCGAGCAACGCCCCGCTGCTCCCCACCCGCTAAAGCCTACAGCACCCGGTATTCCCAGGCGGTCTCCCATCCAAGTACTAACCGGGCCCGACCCTGCTTAGCTTCCGAGATCAGACGAGATCGGGCGTTCTCAGGGTGGTATGGCCGTAGGCAACACCCTCCCCCACGCACACCCCCTTCACAACACCCCCCACCTCCCGCACATCTCACGCCCTCTCGCCCAACACCCGCCCCGCACACCAGCCACCCTCCCCACCCACCTCCGCCACACTCCCCCCTACACAACACCCACCAACACCCACACGCAACAACACCCCACACAGCCTCCCGCAACTCCCCCCCCCCACAAAACACACGCCCCCGAGCCACGCCCCGCTGCTCCCCACCCGCAAAAGCCTACAGCACCCGGTATTCCCAGGCGGTCTCCCATCCAAGTACTAACCGGGCCCGACCCTGCTTAGCTTCCGAGATCAGACGAGATCGGGCGTTCTCAGGGTGGTATGGCCGTAGGCAACACCCTCCCCCACGCACACCCCCTTCACAACACCCCCCACCTCCTGCACATATCACGCCCCCTCGCCCAACACCCGCCCCGCACACCAGCCACCCTCCCCACCCACCTCCGCCACACTCCCCCCTACACAACACCCACCAACACCCACACGCAACAACACCCCACACAGCCTCCCGCAACTCCCCCCCCCACAAAACACACGCCCCGAGCCACGCCCCGCTGCTCCCCACCCGCAAAAGCCTACAGCACCCGGTATTCCCAGGCGGTCTCCCATCCAAGTACTAACCGGGCCCGACCCTGCTTAGCTTCCGAGATCAGACGAGATCGGGCGTTCTCAGGGTGGTATGGCCGTAGGCAACACCCTCCCCCACGCACACCCCCTTCACAACACCCCCCACCTCCCGCACATCTCACGCCCCCTCGCCCAACACCCGCCCCGCACACCAGCCACCCTCCCCACCCACCTCCGCCACACTCCCCCCTACACAACACCCACCAACACCCACACGCAACAACACCCCACACAGCCTCCCGCAACTCCCCCCCCCCACAAAACACACGCCCCCGAGCCACGCCCCACTCCTCCCCACCCGCAAAAGCCTACAGCACCCGGTATTCCCAGGCGGTCTCCCATCCAAGTACTAACCGGGCCCGACCCTGCTTAGCTTCCGAGATCAGACGAGATCGGGCGTTCTCAGGGTGGTATGGCCGTAGGCAACACCCTCCCCCACGCACACCCCCTTCACAACACCCCCCACCTCCCGCACATCTCACGCCCCCTCGCCCAACACCCGCCCCGCACACCAGCCACCCTCCCCACCCACCTCCGCCACACTCCCCCCTACACAACACCCACCAACACCCAAACGCAACAACACCCCACACAGCCTCCCGCAACTCCCCCCCCCACAAAACACACGCCCCCGAGCCACGCCCCGCTGCTCCCCACCCGCAAAAGCCTACAGCACCCGGTATTCCCAGGCGGTCTCCCATCCAAGTACTAACCGGGCCCGACCCTGCTTAGCTTCCGAGATCAGACGAGATCGGGCGTTCTCAGGTTGGTATGGCCGTAGGCAACACCCTCCCCCACGCACACCCCCTTCACAACACCCCCCACCTCCCGCACATCTCACACCCCCTCGCCCAACACCCGCCCCGCACACCAGCCACCCTCCCCACCCACCTCCGCCACACTCCCCCCTACACAACACCCACCAACACCCAAACGCAACAACACCCCACACAGCCTCCCGCAACTCCCCCCCCCACAAAACACACGCCCCCGAGCCACGCCCCGCTGCTCCCCACCCGCAAAAGCCTACAGCACCCGGTATTCCCAGGCGGTCTCCCATCCAAGTACTAACCGGGCCCGACCCTGCTTAGCTTCCGAGATCAGACGAGATCGGGCGTTCTCAGGGTGGTATGGCCGTAGGCAACACCCTCCCCCACGCACACCCCCTTCACAACACCCCCCACCTCCCGCACATCTCACGCCCCCTCGCCCAACACCCGCCCCGCACACCAGCCACCCTCCCCACCCACCTCCGCCACACTCCCCCCTACACAACACCCACCAACACCCACACGCAACAACACCCCACACAGCCTCCCGCAACTCCCCCCCCACAAAACACACGCCCCCGAGCCACGCCCCGCTGCTCCCCACCCGCTAAAGCCTACAGCACCCGGTATTCCCAGGCGGTCTCCCATCCAAGTACTAACCGGGCCCGACCCTGCTTAGCTTCCGAGATCAGACGAGATCGGGCGTTCTCAGGGTGGTATGGCCGTAGGCAACACCCTCCCCCACGCACACCCCCTTCACAACACCCCCCACCTCCCGCACATCTCACGCCCCCTCGCCCAACACCCGCCCCGCACACCAGCCACCCTCCCCACCCACCTCCGCCACACTCCCCCCTACACAACACCCACCAACACCCACACGCAACAACACCCCACACAGCCTCCCGCAACTCCCCCCCCCACAAAACACACGCCCCCGAGCCACGCCCCACTCCTCCCCACCCGCAAAAGCCTACAGCACCCGGTATTCCCAGGCGGTCTCCCATCCAAGTACTAACCGGGCCCGACCCTGCTTAGCTTCCGAGATCAGACGAGATCGGGCGTTCTCAGGGTGGTATGGCCGTAGGCAACACCCTCCCCCACGCACACCCCCTTCACAACACCCCCCACCTCCCGCACATCTCACGCCCCCTCGCCCAACACCCGCCCCGCACACCAGCCACCCTCCCCACCCACCTCCGCCACACTCCCCCCTACACAACACCCACCAACACCCACACGCAACAACACCCCACACAGCCTCCCGCAACTCCCCCCCCCACAAAACACACGCCCCCGAGCCACGCCCCGCTGCTCCCCACCCGCAAAAGCCTACAGCACCCGGTATTCCCGGGCGGTCTCCCATCCAAGTACTAACCGGGCCCGACCCTGCTTAGCTTCCGAGATCAGACGAGATCGGGCGTTCTCAGGGTGGTATGGCCGTAGGCAACACCCTCCCCCACGCACACCCCCTTCACAACACCCCCCACCTCCCGCACATCTCACGCCCCCTCGCCCAACACCCGCCCCGCACACCAGCCACCCTCCCCACCCACCTCCGCCACACTCCCCCCTACACAACACCCACCAACACCCACACGCAACAACACCCCACACAGCCTCCCGCAACTCCCCCCCCCACAAAACACACGCCCCCGAGCCACGCCCCGCTGCTCCCCACCCGCAAAAGCCTACAGCACCCGGTATTCCCAGGCGGTCTCCCATCCAAGTACTAACCGGGCCCGACCCTGCTTAGCTTCCGAGATCAGACGAGATCGGGCGTTCTCAGGGTGGTATGGCCGTAGGCAACACCCTCCCCCACGCACACCCCCTTCACAACACCCCCCACCTCCCACACATCTCACGCCCCCTCGCCCAACACCCGCCCCGCACACCAGCCACCCTCCCCACCCACCTCCGCCACACTCCCCCCTACACAACACCCACCAACACCCACACGCAACAACACCCCACACAGCCTCCCGCAACTCCCCCCCCCACAAAACACACGCCCCCGAGCCACGCCCCACTCCTCCCCACCCGCAAAAGCCTACAGCACTCGGTATTCCCGGGCGGTCTCCCACCCAAGTACTAACCGGGCCCGACCCTGCTTAGCTTCCGAGATCAGACGAGATCGGGCGTTCTCAGGGTGGTATGGCCGTAGGCAACGCCCTCCCCCACGCACACCCCCTTCACAACACCCCCCACCTCCCGCACATCTCACGCCCCCTCGCCCAACACCCGCCCCGCACACCAGCCACCCTCCCCACCCACCTCCGCCACACTCCCCCCTACACAACACCCACCAACACCCACACGCAACAACACCCCACACAGCCTCCCGCAACTCCCCCCCCCACAAAACACACGCCCCCGAGCCACGCCCCGCTGCTCCCCACCCGCAAAAGCCTACAGCACCCGGTATTCCCAGGCGGTCTCCCATCCAAGTACTAACCGGGCCCGACCCTGCTTAGCTTCCGAGATCAGACGAGATCGGGCGTTCTCAGGGTGGTATGGCCGTAGGCAACACCCTCCCCCACGCACACCCCCTTCACAACACCCCCCACCTCCCGCACATCTCACGCCCCCTCGCCCAACACCCGCCCCGCACACCAGCCACCCTCCCCACCCACCTCCGCCACACTCCCCCCTACACAACACCCACCAACACCCACACGCAACAACACCCCACACAGCCTCCCGCAACTCCCCCCCCCACAAAACACACGCCCCCGAGCCACGCCCCGCTGCTCCCCACCCGCAAAAGCCTACAGCACCCGGTATTCCCAGGCGGTCTCCCATCCAAGTACTAACCGGGCCCGACCCTGCTTAGCTTCCGAGATCAGACGAGATCGGGCGTTCTCAGGGTGGTATGGCCGTAGGCAACGCCCTCCCCCACGCACACCCCCTTCACAACACCCCCCACCTCCCGCACATCTCACGCCCCCTCGCCCAACACCTGCCCCGCACACCAGCCACCCTCCCCACCCACCTCCGCCACACTCCCCCCTACACAACACCCACCAACACCCACACGCAACAACACCCCAGACAGCCTCCCGCAACTCCCCCCCCCACAAAACACACGCCCCCGAGCCACGCCCCGCTGCTCCCCACCCGCAAAAGCCTACAGCACCCGGTATTCCCAGGCGGTCTCCCATCCAAGTACTAACCGGGCCCGACCCTGCTTAGCTTCCGAGATCAGACGAGATCGGGCGTTCTCAGGGTGGTATGGCCGTAGGCAACACCCTCCCCCACGCACACCCCCTTCACAACACCCCCCACCTCCCGCACATCTCACGCCCCCTCGCCCAACACCCGCCCCGCACACCAGCCACCCTCCCCACCCACCTCCGCCACACTCCCCCCTACACAACACCCACCAACACCCACACGCAACAACACCCCACACAGCCTCCCGCAACTCCCCCCCCCACAAAACACACGCCCCCGAGCCACGCCCCGCTGCTCCCCACCCGCAAAAGCCTACAGCACCCAGTATTCCCAGGCGGTCTCCCATCCAAGTACTAACCGGGCCCGACCCTGCTTAGCTTCCGAGATCAGACGAGATCGGGCGTTCTCAGGGTGGTATGGCCGTAGGCAACACCCTCCCCCACGCACACCCCCTTCACAACACCCCCCACCTCCCGCACATCTCACGCCCCCTCGCCCAACACCCGCCCCGCACACCAGCCACCCTCCCCACCCACCTCTGCCACACTCCCCCCTACACAACACCCACCAACACCCACACGCAACAACACCCCACACAGCCTCCCGCAACTCCCCCCCCCACAAAACACACGCCCCCGAGCCACGCCCCGCTGCTCCCCACCCGCAAAAGCCTACAGCACCCGGTATTCCCAGGCGGTCTCCCATCCAAGTACTAACCGGGCCCGACCCTGCTTAGCTTCCGAGATCAGACGAGATCGGGCGTTCTCAGGGTGGTATGGCCGTAGGCAACACCCTCCCCCACGCACACCCCCTTCACAACACCCCCCACCTCCCGCACATCTCACGCCCCCTCGCCCAACACCCGCCCCGCACACCAGCCACCCTCCCCACCCACCTCCGCCACACTCCCCCCTACACAACACCCACCAACACCCAAACGCAACAACACCCCACACAGCCTCCCGCAACTCCCCCCCCCCACAAAACACACGCCCCGAGCCACGCCCCGCTGCTCCCCACCCGCAAAAGCCTACAGCACCCGGTATTCCCAGGCGGTCTCCCATCCAAGTACTAACCGGGCCCGACCCTGCTTAGCTTCCGAGATCAGACGAGATCGGGCGTTCTCAGGGTGGTATGGCCGTAGGCAACACCCTCCCCCACGCACACCCCCTTCACAACACCCCCCACCTCCCACACATCTCACGCCCCCTCGCCCAACACCCGCCCCGCACACCAGCCACCCTCCCCACCCACCTCCGCCACACTCCCCCCTACACAACACCCACCAACACCCACACGCAACAACACCCCACACAGCCTCCCGCAACTCCCCCCCCCCACAAAACACACGCCCCCGAGCCACGCCCCGCTGCTCCCCACCCGCAAAAGCCTACAGCACCCGGTATTCCCAGGCGGTCTCCCATCCAAGTACTAACCGGGCCCGACCCTGCTTAGCTTCCGAGATCAGACGAGATCGGGCGTTCTCAGGGTGGTATGGCCGTAGGCAACACCCTCCCCCACGCACACCCCCTTCACAACACCCCCCACCTCCCGCACATCTCACGCCCCCTCGCCCAACACCCGCCCCGCACACCAGCCACCCTCCCCACCCACCTCCGCCACACTCCCCCCTACACAACACCCACCAACACCCAAACGCAACAACACCCCACACAGCCTCCCGCAACTCCCCCCCCCCACAAAACACACGCCCCGAGCCACGCCCCGCTGCTCCCCACCCGCAAAAGCCTACAGCACCCGGTATTCCCAGGCGGTCTCCCATCCAAGTACTAACCGGGCCCGACCCTGCTTAGCTTCCGAGATCAGACGAGATCGGGCGTTCTCAGGGTGGTATGGCTGTAGGCAACACCCTCCCCCACGCACACCCCCTTCACAACACCCCCCACCTCCCGCACATATCACGCCCCCTCGCCCAACACCCGCCCCGCACACCAGCCACCCTCCCCACCCACCTCCGCCACACTCCCCCCTACACAACACCCACCAACACCCAAACGCAACAACACCCCACACAGCCTCCCGCAACTCCCCCCCCCCACAAAACACACGCCCCGAGCCACGCCCCGCTGCTCCCCACCCGCAAAAGCCTACAGCACCCGGTATTCCCAGGCGGTCTCCCATCCAAGTACTAACCGGGCCCGACCCTGCTTAGCTTCCGAGATCAGACGAGATCGGGCGTTCTCAGGGTGGTATGGCCGTAGGCAACACCCTCCCCCACGCACACCCCCTTCACAACACCCCCCACCTCCCGCACATCTCACGCCCCCTCGCCCAACACCCGCCCCGCACACCAGCCACCCTCCCCACCCACCTCCGCCACACTCCCCCCTACACAACACCCACCAACACCCACACGCAACAACACCCCACACAGCCTCCCGCAACTCCCCCCCCCCACAAAACACACGCCCCCGAGCCACGCCCCGCTGCTCCCCACCCGCAAAAGCCTACAGCACCCGGTATTCCCAGGCGGTCTCCCATCCAAGTACTAACCGGGCCCGACCCTGCTTAGCTTCCGAGATCAGACGAGATCGGGCGTTCTCAGGGTGGTATGGCCGTAGGCAACACCCTCCCCCACGCACACCCCCTTCACAACACCCCCCACCTCCCGCACATATCACGCCCCCTCGCCCAACACCCGCCCCGCACACCAGCCACCCTCCCCACCCACCTCCGCCACACTCCCCCCTACACAACACCCACCAACACCCAAACGCAACAACACCCCACACAGCCTCCCGCAACTCCCCCCCCCCACAAAACACACGCCCCCGAGCCACGCCCCACTGCTCCCCACCCGCAAAAGCCTACAGCACCCGGTATTCCCAGGCGGTCTCCCATCCAAGTACTAACCGGGCCCGACCCTGCTTAGCTTCCGAGATCAGACGAGATCGGGCGTTCTCAGGGTGGTATGGCCGTAGGCAACACCCTCCCCCACGCACACCCCCTTCACAACACCCCCCACCTCCCGCACATATCACGCCCCCTCGCCCAACACCCGCCCCGCACACCAGCCACCCTCCCCACCCACCTCCGCCACACTCCCCCCTACACAACACCCACCAACACCCAAACGCAACAACACCCCACACAGCCTCCCGCAACTCCCCCCCCCACAAAACACACGCCCCGAGCCACGCCCCGCTGCTCCCCACCCGCAAAAGCCTACAGCACCCGGTATTCCCAGGCGGTCTCCCATCCAAGTACTAACCGGGCCCGACCCTGCTTAGCTTCCGAGATCAGACGAGATCGGGCGTTCTCAGGGTGGTATGGCCGTAGGCAACACCCTCCCCCACGCACACCCCCTTCACAACACCCCCCACCTCCCACACATCTCACGCCCCCTCGCCCAACACCCGCCCCGCACACCAGCCACCCTCCCCACCCACCTCCGCCACACTCCCCCCTACACAACACCCACCAACACCCACACGCAACAACACCCCACACAGCCTCCCGCAACTCCCCCCCCCACAAAACACACGCCCCGAGCCACGCCCCGCTGCTCCCCACCCGCAAAAGCCTACAGCACCCGGTATTCCCAGGCGGTCTCCCATCCAAGTACTAACCGGGCCCGACCCTGCTTAGCTTCCGAGATCAGACGAGATCGGGCGTTCTCAGGGTGGTATGGCCGTAGGCAACACCCTCCCCCACGCACACCCCCTTCACAACACCCCCCACCTCCCGCACATATCACGCCCCCTCGCCCAACACCCGCCCCGCACACCAGCCACCCTCCCCACCCACCTCCGCCACACTCCCCCCTACACAACACCCACCAACACCCAAACGCAACAACACCCCACACAGCCTCCCGCAACTCCCCTCCCCACAAAACACACGCCCCGAGCCACGCCCCGCTGCTCCCCACCCGCAAAAGCCTACAGCACCCGGTATTCCCAGGCGGTCTCCCATCCAAGTACTAACCGGGCCCGACCCTGCTTAGCTTCCGAGATCAGACGAGATCGGGCGTTCTCAGGGTGGTATGGCCGTAGGCAACACCCTCCCCCACGCACACCCCCTTCACAACACCCCCCACCTCCCGCACATCTCACGCCCCCTCGCCCAACACCCGCCCCGCACACCAGCCACCCTCCCCACCCACCTCCGCCACACTCCCCCCTACACAACACCCACCAACACCCACCAACACCCACACGCAACAACACCCCACACAGCCTCCCGCAACTCCCCCCCCCCACAAAACACACGCCCCGAGCCACGCCCCGCTGCTCCCCACCCGCAAAAGCCTACAGCACCCGGTATTCCCAGGCGGTCTCCCATCCAAGTACTAACCGGGCCCGACCCTGCTTAGCTTCCGAGATCAGACGAGATCGGGCGTTCTCAGGGTGGTATGGCCGTAGGCAACACCCTCCCCCACGCACACCCCCTTCACAACACCCCCCACCTCCCGCACATCTCACGCCCCCTCGCCCAACACCCGCCCCGCACACCAGCCACCCTCCCCACCCACCTCCGCCACACTCCCCCCTACACAACACCCACCAACACCCACACGCAACAACACCCCACACAGCCTCCCGCAACTCCCCCCCCCACAAAACACACGCCCCCGAGCCACGCCCCGCTGCTCCCCACCCGCAAAAGCCTACAGCACCCGGTATTCCCAGGCGGTCTCCCATCCAAGTACTAACCGGGCCCGACCCTGCTTAGCTTCCGAGATCAGACGAGATCGGGCGTTCTCAGGGTGGTATGGCCGTAGGCAACACCCTCCCCCACGCACACCCCCTTCACAACACCCCCCACCTCCCGCACATCTCACGCCCCCTCGCCCAACACCCGCCCCGCACACCAGCCACCCTCCCCACCCACCTCCGCCACACTCCCCCCTACACAACACCCACCAACACCCACACGCAACAACACCCCACACAGCCTCCCGCAACTCCCCCCCCCCACAAAACACACGCCCCCGAGCAACGCCCCGCTGCTCCCCACCCGCAAAAGCCTACAGCACCCGGTATTCCCAGGCGGTCTCCCATCCAAGTACTAACCGGGCCCGACCCTGCTTAGCTTCCGAGATCAGACGAGATCGGGCGTTCTCAGGGTGGTATGGCCGTAGGCAACACCCTCCCCCACGCACACCCCCTTCACAACACCCCCCACCTCCCGCACATATCACGCCCCCTCGCCCAACACCCGCCCCGCACACCAGCCACCCTCCCCACCCACCTCCGCCACACTCCCCCCTACACAACACCCACCAACACCCACACGCAACAACACCCCACACAGCCTCCCGCAACTCCCCCCCCCACAAAACACACGCCCCGAGCCACACCCCGCTGCTCCCCACCCGCTAAAGCCTACAGCACCCGGTATTCCCAGGCGGTCTCCCATCCAAGTACTAACCGGGCCCGACCCTGCTTAGCTTCCGAGATCAGACGAGATCGGGCGTTCTCAGGGTGGTATGGCCGTAGGCAACACCCTCCCCCACGCACACCCCCTTCACAACACCCCCCACCTCCCGCACATCTCACGCCCCCTCGCCCAACACCCGCCCCGCACACCAGCCACCCTCCCCACCCACCTCCGCCACACTCCCCCCTACACAACACCCACCAACACCCACACGCAACAACACCCCACACAGCCTCCCGCAACTCCCCCCCCCCACAAAACACACGCCCCGAGCCACGCCCCGCTGCTCCCCACCCGCAAAAGCCTACAGCACCCGGTATTCCCAGGCGGTCTCCCATCCAAGTACTAACCGGGCCCGACCCTGCTTAGCTTCCGAGATCAGACGAGATCGGGCGTTCTCAGGGTGGTATGGCCGTAGGCAACACCCTCCCCCACGCACACCCCCTTCACAACACCCCCCACCTCCCGCACATCTCACGCCCCCTCGCCCAACACCCGCCCCGCACACCAGCCACCCTCCCCACCCACCTCCGCCACACTCCCCCCTACACAACACCCACCAACACCCACACGCAACAACACCCCACACAGCCTCCCGCAACTCCCCCCCCCACAAAACACACGCCCCGAGCCACGCCCCACTGCTCCCCACCCGCAAAAGCCTACAGCACCCGGTATTCCCAGGCGGTCTCCCATCCAAGTACTAACCGGGCCCGACCCTGCTTAGCTTCCGAGATCAGACGAGATCGGGCGTTCTCAGGGTGGTATGGCCGTAGGCAACACCCTCCCCCACGCACACCCCCTTCACAACACCCCCCACCTCCCGCACATCTCATGCCCACTCGCTCAACACCCGCCCCGCACACCAGCCACCCTCCCCACCCACCTCCGCCACACTCCCCCCTACACAACACCCACCAACACCCACACGCAACAACACCCCACACAGCCTCCCGCAACTCCCCCCCCCACAAAACACACGCCCCGAGCCACACCCCGCTGCTCCCCACCCGCAAAAGCCTACAGCACCCGGTATTCCCAGGCGGTCTCCCATCCAAGTACTAACCGGGCCCGACCCTGCTTAGCTTCCGAGATCAGACGAGATCGGGCGTTCTCAGGGTGGTATGGCCGTAGGCAACACCCTCCCCCACGCACACCCCCTTCACAACACCCCCCACCTCCCGCACATATCACGCCCCCTCGCCCAACACCCGCCCCGCACACCAGCCACCCTCCCCACCCACCTCCGCCACACTCCCCCCTACACAACACCCACCAACACCCACACGCAACAACACCCCACACAGCCTCCCGCAACTCCCCCCCCCACAAAACACACGCCCCGAGCCACGCCCCACTGCTCCCCACCCGCAAAAGCCTACAGCACCCGGTATTCCCAGGCGGTCTCCCATCCAAGTACTAACCGGGCCCGACCCTGCTTAGCTTCCGAGATCAGACGAGATCGGGCGTTCTCAGGGTGGTATGGCCGTAGGCAACACCCTCCCCCACGCACACCCCCTTCACAACACCCCCCACCTCCCGCACATCTCATGCCCACTCGCTCAACACCCGCCCCGCACACCAGCCACCCTCCCCACCCACCTCCGCCACACTCCCCCCTACACAACACCCACCAACACCCACACGCAACAACACCCCACACAGCCTCCCGCAACTCCCCCCCCCACAAAACACACGCCCCGAGCCACACCCCGCTGCTCCCCACCCGCAAAAGCCTACAGCACCCGGTATTCCCAGGCGGTCTCCCATCCAAGTACTAACCGGGCCCGACCCTGCTTAGCTTCCGAGATCAGACGAGATCGGGCGTTCTCAGGGTGGTATGGCCGTAGGCAACACCCTCCCCCACGCACACCCCCTTCACAACACCCCCCACCTCCCGCACATCTCACGCCCCCTCGCCCAACACCCGCCCCGCACACCAGCCACCCTCCCCACCCACCTCCGCCACACTCCCCCCTACACAACACCCACCAACACCCACACGCAACAACACCCCACACAGCCTCCCGCAACTCCCCCCCCCACAAAACACACGCCCCGAGCCACGCCCCGCTGCTCCCCACCCGCAAAAGCCTACAGCACCCGGTATTCCCAGGCGGTCTCCCATCCAAGTACTAACCGGGCCCGACCCTGCTTAGCTTCCGAGATCAGACGAGATCGGGCGTTCTCAGGGTGGTATGGCCGTAGGCAACACCCTCCCCCACGCACACCCCCTTCACAACACCCCCCACCTCCCGCACATATCACGCCCCCTCGCCCAACACCCGCCCCGCACACCAGCCACCCTCCCCACCCACCTCCGCCACACTCCCCCCTACACAACACCCACCAACACCCACACACAACAACACCCCACACAGCCTCCCGCAACTCCCCCCCCCACAAAACACACGCCCCGAGCCACACCCCGCTGCTCCCCACCCGCAAAAGCCTACAGCACCCGGTATTCCCAGGTGGTCTCCCATCCAAGTACTAACCGGGCCCGACCCTGCTTAGCTTCCGAGATCAGACGAGATCGGGCGTTCTCAGGGTGGTATGGCCGTAGGCAACACCCTCCCCCACGCACACCCCCTTCACAACACCCCCCACCTCCCGCACATATCACGCCCCCTCGCCCAACACCCGCCCCGCACACCAGCCACCCTCCCCACCCACCTCCGCCACACTCCCCCCTACACAACACCCACCAACACCCAAACGCAACAACACCCCACACAGCCTCCCGCAACTCCCCCCCCCACAAAACACACGCCCCCGAGCCACGCCCCGCTGCTCCCCACCCGCAAAAGCCTACAGCACCCGGTATTCCCAGGCGGTCTCCCATCCAAGTACTAACTGGGCCCGACCCTGCTTAGCTTCCGAGATCAGACGAGATCGGGCGTTCTCAGGGTGGTATGGCCGTAGGCAACACCCTCCCCCACGCACACCCCCTTCACAACACCCCCCACCTCCCGCACATATCACGCCCCCTCGCCCAACACCCGCCCCGCACACCAGCCACCCTCCCCACCCACCTCCGCCACACTCCCCCCTACACAACACCCACCAACACCCACACGCAACAACACCCCACACAGCCTCCCGCAACTCCCCCCCCCCACAAAACACACGCCCCGAGCCACGCCCCGCTGCTCCCCACCCGCAAAAGCCTACAGCACCCGGTATTCCCAGGCGGTCTCCCATCCAAGTACTAACCGGGCCCGACCCTGCTTAGCTTCCGAGATCAGACGAGATCGGGCGTTCTCAGGGTGGTATGGCCGTAGGCAACACCCTCCCCCACGCACACCCCCTTCACAACACCCCCCACCTCCCGCACATATCACGCCCCCTCGCCCAACACCCGCCCTGCACACCAGCCACCCTCCCCACCCACCTCCGCCACACTCCCCCCTACACAACACCCACCAACACCCAAACGCAACAACACCCCACACAGCCTCCCGCAACTCCCCCCCCCCACAAAACACACGCCCCCGAGCCACGCCCCACTCCTCCCCACCCGCAAAAGCCTACAGCACCCGGTATTCCCAGGCGGTCTCCCATCCAAGTACTAACCGGGCCCGACCCTGCTTAGCTTCCGAGATCAGACGAGATCGGGCGTTCTCAGGGTGGTATGGCCGTAGGCAACACCCTCCCCCACGCACACCCCCTTCACAACACCCCCCACCTCCCGCACATCTCATGCCCACTCGCTCAACACCCGCCCCGCACACCAGCCACCCTCCCCACCCACCTCCGCCACACTCCCCCCTACACAACACCCACCAACACCCACACGCAACAACACCCCACACAGCCTCCCGCAACTCCCCCCCCCACAAAACACACGCCCCCGAGCCACGCCCCGCTGCTCCCCACCCGCAAAAGCCTACAGCACCCGGTATTCCCAGGCGGTCTCCCATCCAAGTACTAACCGGGCCCGACCCTGCTTAGCTTCCGAGATCAGACGAGATCGGGCGTTCTCAGGGTGGTATGGCCGTAGGCAACACCCTCCCCCACGCACACCCCCTTCACAACACCCCCCACCTCCCGCACATCTCACGCCCCCTCGCCCAACACCCGCCCCGCACACCAGCCACCCTCCCCACCCACCTCCGCCACACTCCCCCCTACACAACACCCACCAACACCCACACGCAACAACACCCCACACAGCCTCCCGCAACTCCCCCCCCCACAAAACACACGCCCCGAGCCACGCCCCGCTGCTCCCCACCCGCAAAAGCCTACAGCACCCGGTATTCCCAGGCGGTCTCCCATCCAAGTACTAACCGGGCCCGACCCTGCTTAGCTTCCGAGATCAGACGAGATCGGGCGTTCTCAGGGTGGTATGGCCGTAGGCAACACCCTCCCCCACGCACACCCCCTTCACAACACCCCCCACCTCCCGCACATCTCACGCCCCCTCGCCCAACACCCGCCCCGCACACCAGCCACCCTCCCCACCCACCTCCGCCACACTCCCCCCTACACAACACCCACCAACACCCACACGCAACAACACCCCACACAGCCTCCCGCAACTCCCCCCCCCCACAAAACACACGCCCCCGAGCCACGCCCCGCTGCTCCCCACCCGCAAAAGCCTACAGCACCCGGTATTCCCAGGCGGTCTCCCATCCAAGTACTAACCGGGCCCGACCCTGCTTAGCTTCCGAGATCAGACGAGATCGGGCGTTCTCAGGGTGGTATGGCCGTAGGCAACACCCTCCCCCACGCACACCCCCTTCACAACACCCCCCACCTCCCGCACATATCACGCCCCCTCGCCCAACACCCGCCCCGCACACCAGCCACCCTCCCCACCCACCTCCGCCACACTCCCCCCTACACAACACCCACCAACACCCACACGCAACAACACCCCACACAGCCTCCCGCAACTCCCCCCCCCACAAAACACACGCCCCGAGCCACGCCCCGCTGCTCCCCACCCGCAAAAGCCTACAGCGCCCAGTATTCCCAGGCGGTCTCCCATCCAAGTACTAACCGGGCCCGACCCTGCTTAGCTTCCGAGATCAGACGAGATCGGGCGTTCTCAGGGTGGTATGGCCGTAGGCAACACCCTCCCCCACGCACACCCCCTTCACAACACCCCCCACCTCCCGCACATCTCAAGCCCCCTCGCCCAACACCCGCCCCGCACACCAGCCACCCTCCCCACCCACCTCCGCCACACTCCCCCCTACACAACACCCACCAACACCCACACGCAACAACACCCCACACAGCCTCCCGCAACTCCCCCCCCCCACAAAACACACGCCCCCGAGCCACGCCCCGCTGCTCCCCACCCGCAAAAGCCTACAGCACCCGGTATTCCCAGGCGGTCTCCCATCCAAGTACTAACCGGGCCCGACCCTGCTTAGCTTCCGAGATCAGACGAGATCGGGCGTTCTCAGGGTGGTATGGCCGTAGGCAACACCCTCCCCCACGCACACCCCCTTCACAACACCCCCCACCTCCCGCACATATCACGCCCCCTCGCCCAACACCCGCCCCGCACACCAGCCACCCTCCCCACCCACCTCCGCCACACTCCCCCCTACACAACACCCACCAACACCCACACGCAACAACACCCCACACAGCCTCCCGCAACTCCCCCCCCCACAAAACACACGCCCCGAGCCACACCCCGCTGCTCCCCACCCGCAAAAGCCTACAGCACCCGGTATTCCCAGGCGGTCTCCCATCCAAGTACTAACCGGGCCCGACCCTGCTTAGCTTCCGAGATCAGACGAGATCGGGCGTTCTCAGGGTGGTATGGCCGTAGGCAACACCCTCCCCCACGCACACCCCCTTCACAACACCCCCCACCTCCCGCACATATCACGCCCCCTCGCCCAACACCCGCCCCGCACACCAGCCACCCTCCCCACCCACCTCCGCCACACTCCCCCCTACACAACACCCACCAACACCCACACGCAACAACACCCCACACAGCCTCCCGCAACTCCCCCCCCCACAAAACACACGCCCCGAGCCACGCCCCGCTGCTCCCCACCCGCAAAAGCCTACAGCACCCGGTATTCCCAGGCGGTCTCCCATCCAAGTACTAACCGGGCCCGACCCTGCTTAGCTTCCGAGATCAGACGAGATCGGGCGTTCTCAGGGTGGTATGGCCGTAGGCAACACCCTCCCCCACGCACACCCCCTTCACAACACCCCCCACCTCCCGCACATCTCACGCCCCCTCGCCCAACACCCGCCCCGCACACCAGCCACCCTCCCCACCCACCTCCGCCACACTCCCCCCTACACAACACCCACCAACACCCACACGCAACAACACCCCACACAGCCTCCCGCAACTCCCCCCCCCACAAAACACACGCCCCCGAGCCACGCCCCGCTGCTCCCCACCCGCAAAAGCCTACAGCACCCGGTATTCCCAGGCGGTCTCCCATCCAAGTACTAACTGGGCCCGACCCTGCTTAGCTTCCGAGATCAGACGAGATCGGGCGTTCTCAGGGTGGTATGGCCGTAGGCAACACCCTCCCCCACGCACACCCCCTTCACAACACCCCCCACCTCCCGCACATCTCACGCCCCCTCGCCCAACACCCGCCCCGCACACCAGCCACCCTCCCCACCCACCTCCGCCACACTCCCCCCTACACAACACCCACCAACACCCACACGCAACAACACCCCACACAGCCTCCCGCAACTCCCCCCCCCCACAAAACACACGCCCCGAGCCACGCCCCGCTGCTCCCCACCCGCAAAAGCCTACAGCACCCGGTATTCCCAGGCGGTCTCCCATCCAAGTACTAACCGGGCCCGACCCTGCTTAGCTTCCGAGATCAGACGAGATCGGGCGTTCTCAGGGTGGTATGGCCGTAGGCAACACCCTCCCCCACGCACACCCCCTTCACAACACCCCCCACCTCCCGCACATATCACGCCCCCTCGCCCAACACCCGCCCTGCACACCAGCCACCCTCCCCACCCACCTCCGCCACACTCCCCCCTACACAACACCCACCAACACCCAAACGCAACAACACCCCACACAGCCTCCCGCAACTCCCCCCCCACAAAACACACGCCCCCGAGCCACGCCCCACTCCTCCCCACCCGCAAAAGCCTACAGCACCCGGTATTCCCAGGCGGTCTCCCATCCAAGTACTAACCGGGCCCGACCCTGCTTAGCTTCCGAGATCAGACGAGATCGGGCGTTCTCAGGGTGGTATGGCCGTAGGCAACACCCTCCCCCACGCACACCCCCTTCACAACACCCCCCACCTCCCGCACATCTCATGCCCACTCGCTCAACACCCGCCCCGCACACCAGCCACCCTCCCCACCCACCTCCGCCACACTCCCCCCTACACAACACCCACCAACACCCACACGCAACAACACCCCACACAGCCTCCCGCAACTCCCCCCCCCACAAAACACACGCCCCGAGCCACGCCCCGCTGCTCCCCACCCGCTAAAGCCTACAGCACCCGGTATTCCCAGGCGGTCTCCCATCCAAGTACTAACCGGGCCCGACCCTGCTTAGCTTCCGAGATCAGACGAGATCGGGCGTTCTCAGGGTGGTATGGCCGTAGGCAACACCCTCCCCCACGCACACCCCCTTCACAACACCCCCCACCTCCCGCACATCTCACGCCCCCTCGCCCAACACCCGCCCCGCACACCAGCCACCCTCCCCACCCACCTCCGCCACACTCCCCCCTACACAACACCCACCAACACCCACACGCAACAACACCCCACACAGCCTCCCGCAACTCCCCCCCCCACAAAACACACGCCCCGAGCCACGCCCCGCTGCTCCCCACCCGCAAAAGCCTACAGCACCCGGTATTCCCAGGCGGTCTCCCATCCAAGTACTAACCGGGCCCGACCCTGCTTAGCTTCCGAGATCAGACGAGATCGGGCGTTCTCAGGGTGGTATGGCCGTAGGCAACACCCTCCCCACGCACACCCCCTTCACAACACCCCCCACCTCCCGCACATATCACGCCCCCTCGCCCAACACCCGCCCCGCACACCAGCCACCCTCCCCACCCACCTCCGCCACACTCCCCCCTACACAACACCCACCAACACCCACACGCAACAACACCCCACACAGCCTCCCGCAACTCCCCCCCCCACAAAACACACGCCCCCGAGCCACGCCCCGCTGCTCCCCACCCGCAAAAGCCTACAGCACCCGGTATTCCCAGGCGGTCTCCCATCCAAGTACTAACCGGGCCCGACCCTGCTTAGCTTCCGAGATCAGACGAGATCGGGCGTTCTCAGGGTGGTATGGCCGTAGGCAACACCCTCCCCCACGCACACCCCCTTCACAACACCCCCCACCTCCCGCACATATCACGCCCCCTCGCCCAACACCCGCCCCGCACACCAGCCACCCTCCCCACCCACCTCCGCCACACTCCCCCCTACACAACACCCACCAACACCCACACGCAACAACACCCCACACAGCCTCCCGCAACTCCCCCCCCCACAAAACACACGCCCCGAGCCACACCCCGCTGCTCCCCACCCGCAAAAGCCTACAGCACCCGGTATTCCCAGGCGGTCTCCCATCCAAGTACTAACCGGGCCTGACCCTGCTTAGCTTCCGAGATCAGACGAGATCGGGCGTTCTCAGGGTGGTATGGCCGTAGGCAACACCCTCCCCCACGCACACCCCCTTCACAACACCCCCCACCTCCCGCACATATCACGCCCCCTCGCCCAACACCCGCCCCGCACACCAGCCACCCTCCCCACCCACCTCCGCCACACTCCCCCCTACACAACACCCACCAACACCCACACGCAACAACACCCCACACAGCCTCCCGCAACTCCCCCCCCCACAAAACACACGCCCCGAGCCACGCCCCGCTGCTCCCCACCCGCAAAAGCCTACAGCACCCAGTATTCCCAGGCGGTCTCCCATCCAAGTACTAACCGGGCCCGACCCTGCTTAGCTTCCGAGATCAGACGAGATCGGGCGTTCTCAGGGTGGTATGGCCGTAGGCAACACCCTCCCCCACGCACACCCCCTTCACAACACCCCCCACCTCCCGCACATCTCACGCCCCCTCGCCCAACACCCGCCCCGCACACCAGCCACCCTCCCCACCCACCTCCGCCACACTCCCCCCTACACAACACCCACCAACACCCACACGCAACAACACCCCACACAGCCTCCCGCAACTCCCCCCCCCACAAAACACACGCCCCGAGCCACGCCCCGCTGCTCCCCACCCGCAAAAGCCTACAGCACCCGGTATTCCCAGGCGGTCTCCCATCCAAGTACTAACCGGGCCCGACCCTGCTTAGCTTCCGAGATCAGACGAGATCGGGCGTTCTCAGGGTGGTATGGCCGTAGGCAACACCCTCCCCCACGCACACCCCCTTCACAACACCCCCCACCTCCCGCACATATCACGCCCCCTCGCCCAACACCCGCCCCGCACACCAGCCACCCTCCCCACCCACCTCCGCCACACTCCCCCCTACACAACACCCACCAACACCCACACGCAACAACACCCCACACAGCCTCCCGCAACTCCCCCCCCCACAAAACACACGCCCCGAGCCACACCCCGCTGCTCCCCACCCGCAAAAGCCTACAGCACCCGGTATTCCCAGGCGGTCTCCCATCCAAGTACTAACCGGGCCCGACCCTGCTTAGCTTCCGAGATCAGACGAGATCGGGCGTTCTCAGGGTGGTATGGCCGTAGGCAACACCCTCCCCCACGCACACCCCCTTCACAACACCCCCCACCTCCCGCACATCTCACGCCCCCTCGCCCAACACCCGCCCCGCACACCAGCCACCCTCCCCACCCACCTCCGCCACACTCCCCCCTACACAACACCCACCAACACCCACACGCAACAACACCCCACACAGCCTCCCGCAACTCCCCCCCCCCACAAAACACACGCCCCCGAGCCACGCCCCGCTGCTCCCCACCCGCAAAAGCCTACAGCACCCGGTATTCCCAGGCGGTCTCCCATCCAAGTACTAACCGGGCCCGACCCTGCTTAGCTTCCGAGATCAGATGAGATCGGGCGTTCTCAGGGTGGTATGGCCGTAGGCAACACCCTCCCCCACGCACACCCCCTTCACAACACCCCCCACCTCCCGCACATCTCACGCCCCCTCGCCCAACACCCGCCCCGCACACCAGCCACCCTCCCCACCCACCTCCGCCACACTCCCCCCTACACAACACCCACCAACACCCACACGCAACAACACCCCACACAGCCTCCCGCAACTCCCCCCCCCCACAAAACACACGCCCCGAGCCACGCCCCGCTGCTCCCCACCCGCAAAAGCCTACAGCACCCGGTATTCCCAGGCGGTCTCCCATCCAAGTACTAACCGGGCCCGACCCTGCTTAGCTTCCGAGATCAGACGAGATCGGGCGTTCTCAGGGTGGTATGGCCGTAGGCAACACCCTCCCCCACGCACACCCCCTTCACAACACCCCCCACCTCCCGCACATCTCACGCCCCCTCGCCCAACACCCGCCCCGCACACCAGCCACCCTCCCCACCCACCTCCGCCACACTCCCCCCTACACAACACCCACCAACACCCACACGCAACAACACCCCACACAGCCTCCCGCAACTCCCCCCCCCACAAAACACACGCCCCGAGCCACGCCCCGCTGCTCCCCACCCGCAAAAGCCTACAGCACCCGGTATTCCCAGGCGGTCTCCCATCCAAGTACTAACCGGGCCCGACCCTGCTTAGCTTCCGAGATCAGACGAGATCGGGCGTGTTCTCAGGGTGGTATGGCCGTAGGCAACACCCTCCCCCACGCACACCCCCTTCACAACACCCCCCACCTCCCGCACATCTCACGCCCCCTCGCCCAACACCCGCCCCGCACACCAGCCACCCTCCCCACCCACCTCCGCCACACTCCCCCCTACACAACACCCACCAACACCCACACGCAACAACACCCCACACAGCCTCCCGCAACTCCCCCCCCCACAAAACACACGCCCCCGAGCCACGCCCCGCTGCTCCCCACCCGCAAAAGCCTACAGCACCCGGTATTCCCAGGCGGTCTCCCATCCAAGTACTAACCGGGCCCGACCCTGCTTAGCTTGCTTCCGAGATCAGACGAGATCGGGCGTTCTCAGGGTGGTATGGCCGTAGGCAACACCCTCCCCCACGCACACCCCCTTCACAACACCCCCCACCTCCCGCACATCTCACGCCCCCTCGCCCAACACCCGCCCCGCACACCAGCCACCCTCCCCACCCACCTCCGCCACACTCCCCCCTACACAACACCCACCAACACCCACACGCAACAACACCCCACACAGCCTCCCGCAACTCCCCCCCCCACAAAACACACGCCCCGAGCCACGCCCCGCTGCTCCCCACCCGCAAAAGCCTACAGCACCCGGTATTCCCAGGCGGTCTCCCATCCAAGTACTAACCGGGCCCGACCCTGCTTAGCTTCCGAGATCAGACGAGATCGGGCGTTCTCAGGGTGGTATGGCCGTAGGCAACACCCTCCCCCACGCACACCCCCTTCACAACACCCCCCACCTCCCGCACATATCACGCCCCCTCGCCCAACACCCGCCCCGCACACCAGCCACCCTCCCCACCCACCTCCGCCACACTCCCCCCTACACAACACCCACCAACACCCACACGCAACAACACCCCACACAGCCTCCCGCAACTCCCCCCCCCACAAAACACACGCCCCGAGCCACGCCCCGCTGCTCCCCACCCGCAAAAGCCTACAGCACCCGGTATTCCCAGGCGGTCTCCCATCCAAGTACTAACCGGGCCCGACCCTGCTTAGCTTCCGAGATCAGACGAGATCGGGCGTTCTCAGGGTGGTATGGCCGTAGGCAACACCCTCCCCCACGCACACCCCCTTCACAACACCCCCCACCTCCCGCACATATCACACCCCCTCGCCCAACACCCGCCCCGCACACCAGCCACCCTCCCCACCCACCTCCGCCACACTCCCCCCTACACAACACCCACCAACACCCACACGCAACAACACCCCACACAGCCTCCCGCAACTCCCCCCCCCACAAAACACACGCCCCGAGCCACGCCCCGCTGCTCCCCACCCGCAAAAGCCTACAGCACCCGGTATTCCCAGGCGGTCTCCCATCCAAGTACTAACCGGGCCCGACCCTGCTTAGCTTCCGAGATCAGACGAGATCGGGCGTTCTCAGGGTGGTATGGCCGTAGGCAACACCCTCCCCCACGCACACCCCCTTCACAACACCCCCCACCTCCCGCACATCTCACACCCCCTCGCCCAACACCCGCCCCGCACACCAGCCACCCTCCCCACCCACCTCCGCCACACTCCCCCCTACACAACACCCACCAACACCCACACGCAACAACACCCCACACAGCCTCCCGCAACTCCCCCCCCCCACAAAACACACACCCCCGAGCCACGCCCCGCTGCTCCCCACCCGCAAAAGCCTACAGCACCCGGTATTCCCAGGCGGTCCTCCCATCCAAGTACTAACCGGGCCCGACCCTGCTTAGCTTCCGAGATCAGACGAGATCGGGCGTTCTCAGGGTGGTATGGCCGTAGGCAACACCCTCCCCCACGCACACCCCTTCACAACACCCCCCACCTCCCGCACATATCACGCCCCCTCGCCCAACACCCGCCCCGCACACCAGCCACCCTCCCCACCCACCTCCGCCACACTCCCCCCTACACAACACCCACCAACACCCACACGCAACAACACCCCACACAGCCTCCCGCAACTCCCCCCCCCACAAAACACACGCCCCGAGCCACGCCCCGCTGCTCCCCACCCGCAAAAGCCTACAGCACCCGGTATTCCCAGGCGGTCTCCCATCCAAGTACTAACCGGGCCCGACCCTGCTTAGCTTCCGAGATCAGACGAGATCGGGCGTTCTCAGGGTGGTATGGCCGTAGGCAACACCCTCCCCCACGCACACCCCCTTCACAACACCCCCCACCTCCCGCACATATCACGCCCCCTCGCCCAACACCCGCCCCGCACACCAGCCACCCTCCCCACCCACCTCCGCCACACTCCCCCCTACACAACACCCACCAACACCCACACGCAACAACACCCCACACAGCCTCCCGCAACTCCCCCCCCCACAAAACACACGCCCCGAGCCACGCCCCGCTGCTCCCCACCCGCAAAAGCCTACAGCACCCGGTATTCCCAGGCGGTCTCCCATCCAAGTACTAACCGGGCCCGACCCTGCTTAGCTTCCGAGATCAGACGAGATCGGGCGTTCTCAGGGTGGTATGGCCGTAGGCAACACCCTCCCCCACGCACACCCCCTTCACAACACCCCCCACCTCCCGCACATATCACGCCCCCTCGCCCAACACCCGCCCCGCACACCAGCCACCCTCCCCACCCACCTCCGCCACACTCCCCCCTACACAACACCCACCAACACCCACACGCAACAACACCCCACACAGCCTCCCGCAACTCCCCCCCCCCACAAAACACACGCCCCGAGCCACGCCCCGCTGCTCCCCACCCGCAAAAGCCTACAGCACCCGGTATTCCCAGGCGGTCTCCCATCCAAGTACTAACCGGGCCCGACCCTGCTTAGCTTCCGAGATCAGACGAGATCGGGCGTTCTCAGGGTGGTATGGCCGTAGGCAACACCCTCCCCCACGCACACCCCCTTCACAACACCCCCCACCTCCCGCACATCTCACGCCCCCTCGCCCAACACCAATATAGCGCCCGTGTGATCGCACACCAGCCACCCTCCCCACCCACCTCCGCCACACTCCCCCCTACACAACACCCACCAACACCCACACGCAACAACACCCCACACAGCCTCCCGCAACTCCCCCCCCCACAAAACACACGCCCCCGAGCAACGCCCCGCTGCTCCCCACCCGCAAAAGCCTACAGCACCCGGTATTCCCAGGCGGTCTCCCATCCAAGTACTAACCGAGCCCGACCCTGCTTAGCTTCCGAGATCAGACGAGATCGGGCGTTCTCAGGGTGGTATGGCCGTAGGCAACACCCTCCCCCACACACACCCCCTTCACAACACCCCCCACCTCCCGCACATATCACGCCCCCTCGCCTAACACC
>NW_027182713.1:0-28350 GCF_040807025.1 Struthio camelus
GCTCGCCGGGGCCCGCGGCGGGCTCGGCGGGCTCGCCCCCCGCCCGCCGCGGGCCCTGGCGCGTCGGCGCGGTCCTCGCCGAGCTCGCCGTGGCCCGCGGCGGGCTCGGCGGGCTCGCCCCCGCCGCCCCGGGCCCTGGCGCGTCGGCGCGGGCCTCGCCGAGCTCGCCGTGGCCCGCAGCGGGCTTTGCGGGCTCGCCCCCGCCCGCCACGAGCCCTGGCGCCTCGGCGCGGGCCTCCCCGAGCTCGCCGTGGCCCGCGGCGGGCTTTGCGGGCTCGCCCCCGCCCGCCTCGAGCCCTGGCGCGTCGGCGCGGGCCTCCCCGAGCTCGCCGTGGCCCGCGACGGGCTCGGCGGGCTCGCCCCCGCCCGCCGCGGGCCCTGGCGCGTCGGCGCGGGCCTCCCCGAGCTCGCCGTGGCCCGCGGCGGGCTCGGCGGGCTCGCCCCGCCCACCGCGGGCCCTGGCGCGTCGGCGCGGGCCTCGCCGAGCTCGCCGTGGCCCGCGGCGGGCTCGGCGGGCTCGCCCCGCCCGCCGCGGGCCCTGGCGCGTCGGCGCGGGCCTCGCCGAGCTCGCCGTGGCCCGCGGCGGGCTCGGCGGGCTCGCCCCCGCCCGCCGCGGGCCCTGGCGCGTCGGCGCGGGCCTCGCCGAGCTCGCCGTGGCCCGCGGCGGACTCGGCGGGCTCGCCCCGCCCGCCGCGGGCCCTGGCGCGTCGGCGCGGGCCTCGCCGAGCTCGCCGTGGCCCGCGGCGGGCTCGGCGGGCTCGCCCCCGCCCGCCCCGGGCCCTGGCGCGTCGGCGCGGTTCCTCGTCGAGCTCGCCGTGGCCCGCAGCGGGCTCGGCGGGCTCGCCCCCGCCCGCCGCGGGCCCTGGCGCGTCGGCGCGGGCCTCGCCGAGCTCGCCGTGGCCCGCGGCGGGCTCGGCGGGCTCGCCCCCGCCCGCCGCGGGCCCTGGCGCGTCGGCGCGGGCCTCCCCGAGCTCGCCGTGGCCCGCGGCGGGCTCGGCGGGCTCGCCCCCGCCCGCCCGGGCCCTGGCGCGTTGGCGCGGGCCTCGCCGAGCTCGCCGTGGCCCGCGGCGGGCTCGGCGGGCTCGCCCCCGCCCGCCCCGGGCCCTGGCGCGTCGGCGCGGTCCTCGTCGAGCTCGCCGTGGCCCGCAGCGGGCTCGGCGGGCTCGCCCCCGCCCGCCGCGGGCCCTGGCGCGTCGGCGCGAGCCTCGCCGAGCTCGCCGTGGCCCGCCGCGGGCTCGACGGGCTCGCCCCCGCCCGCCCCGGGCCCTGGCGCGTCGGCGCGGGCATCCCCGAGCTCGCCGTGGCCCGCGGCGGGCTCGGCGGGCTCGCCCCGCCCGCCGCGGGCCCTGGCGCGTCGGCGCGGGCCTCGCCGAGCTCGCCGTGGCCCGCGGCGGGCTCGGCGGGCTCGCCCCCGCCCGCCGCGGGCCCTGGCGCGTCGGCGCGGTCCTCGTCGAGCTCGCCGTGGCCCGCGGCGGGCTTGGCGGGCTCGCCCCCGCCCGCCCCGGGCCCTGGCGCGTCGGCGCGGGCCTCGCCGAGCTCGCCGTGGCCCGCAGCGGGCTTTGCGGGCTCGCCCCCGCCCGCCACGAGCCCTGGCGCCTCGGCGCGGGCCTCCAAGAGCTCGCCGTGGCCCGCGGCGGGCTTTGCGGGCTCGCCCCCGCCCGCCCCGGGCCCTGGCGCGTCGGCGCGGGCCTCGCCGAGCTCGCCGTGGCCCGCGGCGGGCTCGGCGGGCTCGCCCCCGCCCGCCCGGGCCCTGGCGCGTTGGCGCGGCCTCGCCGAGCTCGCCGTGGCCCGCGGCGGGCTCGGCGGGCTCGCCCCCGCCCGCCCGGGCCCTGGCGCGTCGGCGCGGTCCTCGTTGAGCTCGCCGTGGCCCGCAGCGGGCTCGGCGGGCTCGCCCCCGCCCGCTGCGGGCCCTGGCGCGTCGGCGCGAGCCTCGCCGAGCTCGCCGTGGCCCGCCGCGGGCTCGGCGGGCTCGCCTCCCGCCCGCCCCGGGCCCTGGCGCGTCGGCGCGGGCCTCGCCGAGCTCGCCGTGGCCCGCGGCGGGCTCGGCGGGCTCGCCCCCGCCCGCCGCGGGCCCTGGCGCGTCGGCGCGGGCCTCGCCGAGCTCGCCGTGGCCCGCGGCGGGCTCGGCGGGCTCGCCCCCGCCCGCCCCGGGCCCTGGCGCGTCGGCGCGGTCCTCGTTGAGCTCGCCGTGGCCCGCAGCGGGCTCGGCGGGCTCGCCCCCGCCCGCCGCGGGCCCTGGCGCGTCGGCGCGAGCCTCGCCGAGCTCGCCGTGGCCCGCCGCGGGCTCGGCGGCTCGCCCCGCCCGCCCCGGGCCCTGGCGGGTCGGCGCGGGCCTCGCCGAGCTCGCCGTGGCCCGCGGCGGGCTCGGCGGGCTCGCCCCCGCCCGCCCGGGCCCTGGCGCGTCGGCGCGGGCCTCCCCGAGCTCGCCGTGGCCCGCGGCGGGCTCGGCGGGCTCGCCCCCGCCCGCCGCGGGCCCTGGCGCGTCGGCGCGGGCCTCCCCGAGCTCGCCGTGGCCCGCGGCGGGGCTCGGCGGGCTCGCCCCGCCCGCCGCCGGCCCTGGCGCGTCGGCGCGGGCCTCGCCGAGCTCGCCGTGGCCCGCGGCCGGCTCGGCGGGCTCGCCCCCCGCCCGCCCCGGGCCCTGGCACGTCGGCGCGGGCCTCGCCGAGCTTGCCGTGGCCCGCGGCGGGCTCGGCGGGCTCGCCCCGCCCGCCCCGGGCCCTGGCGCGTCGGCGCGGGCCTCGCCGAGCTCGCCGTGGCCCGGGGCGGGCTCGGCGGGCTCGCCCCCGCCCGCCGCGGGCCCTGGCGCGTCGGCGCGGGCCTCGCCGAGCTCGCCGTGGCCCGCGACGGGCTCGGCGGGCTCGCCCCCGCCCGCCGCGGGCCCTGGCGCGTCGGCGGCGGGCCTCGCCGAGCTCGCCGTGGCCCGCGGCGGGCTCGGCGGGCTCGCCCCCGCCCGCCGCGGGCCCTGGCGCGTCGGCGCGGGCCTCACCGAGCTTGCCGTGGCCCGCGACGGGCTCGGCGGGCTCGCCCCCGCCCGCGCGGCCCTGGCGCGTCGGCGCGGGCCTCGCCGAGCTCGCCGTGGCCCGCAGCGGGCTTTGCGGGCTCGCTACCGCCCGCCTCGAGCCCTGGCGCGTCGGCGCGGGCCCTCCCCGAGCTCGCCGTGGCCCGCAGTGGGCTCGGCGGGCTCGCTAAAGCCCGCCTCGATCCCTGGCGCGTCTGCGCGGGCCTCGCCGAGCTCGCCGTGGCCCGCAGCGGGCTTTGCGGGCTCGCCCCCGCCCGCCACGAGCCCTGGCGCGTCGGCGCGGGCCTCGCCGAGCTCGCCGTGGCCCGCGGCGGGCTCGGCGGGCTCGCCCCCGCCCGCCACGGGCCATGGCGCGTCGGCGCGGGCCTCGCCGAGCTCGCCGTGGCCCGCGGCGGGCTCGGCGGGCTCGCCCCGCCCGCCGCGGGCCCTGGCGCGTCGGCGCGGGCCTCGCCGAGCTCGCCGTGGCCCGCGGCGGGCTCGGCGGCTCGCCCCCGCCCGCCCCGGGCCCTGGCGCGTCGGCGCGGGCCTCGCCGAGCTCGCCGTGGCCCGCGGCGGGCTCGGCGGGCTCGCCCCCGCCCGCCGCGGGCCCTGGCGCATCGGCGCGGGCCTCGCCGAGCTCGCCGTGGCCCGCAGCGGGCTTTGCGGGCTCGCCCCCGCCCGCCCGCGGGCCCTGGCGCGTCGGCGTGGTCCTCGTCGAGCTCGCCGTGGCCCGCGGCGGGCTCGGCGGGCTCGCCCCCGCCCGCCGCGGGCCCTGGCGCGTCGGCGCGGGCCTCGCCGAGCTCGCCGTGGCCCGCGGCGGGCTCGGCGGCTCGCCCCCGCCCGCCGCGGGCCCTGGCGCGTCGGCGCGGGCCTCGCCGAGCTTGCCGTGGCCCGCGCGGGCTCGGCGGGCTCGCCCCCGCCCGCCGCGGGCCCTGGCGCGTCGGCGCGGGCCTCCCCGAGCTCGCCGTGGCCCGCCGCGGGCTCGGCGGGCTCGCCCCCGCCCGCCGCGGGCCCTGGCGCGTCGGCGCGGGCCTCGCCGAGCTCGCCGTGGCCCGCAGCGGGCTCGGCGGGCTCGCCCCCGCCCGCCGCGGACCTGGCGCGTCGGCGCGGGCCTCCCCGAGCTCGCCGTGGCCCGCAGCGGGCTTTGCGGGCTCGCCCCCGCCCGCCACGAGCCCTGGCGCGCGGCGGGCCTCCCCGAGCTCGCCGTGGCCCGCGGCGGGCTCGGCGGGCTCGCCCCCCGCCTGCCACGGGCCCTGGCGCGTCAGCGCGGGCCTCGCCGAGCTCGCCGTGGCCCGCGGCGGCTCGGCGGGCTCGCCCCCGCCCGCCGCGGGCCCTGGCGCGTCGGCGCGGGCCTCGCCGAGCTAGCCGTGGCCCGCGGCGGGCTCGGCGGGCTCGCCCCCGCCCGCCGCGGGCCCTGGCACGTCGGCGCGGCCTCGCCGAGCTCGCCGTGGCCCGCGGCGGGCTCGGCGGGCTCGCCCCGCCCGCCGCGGGCCCTGGCGCGTCGGCGCGGGCCTCGCCGAGCTCGCCGTGGCCCGCGGCGGGCTCGGCGGCTCGCCCCGCCCGCCACGGGCCCTGGCGCGTCGGCGCGGGCCTCGCCGAGCTCGCCGTGGCCCGCGGCGGGCTCCCCGGGCTCGCCCCCGCCCGCCGCGGGCCCTGGCGCGTCGGCGCGGGCCTCGCCGAGCTCGCCGTGGCCCGCGGCGGGCTCGGCGGGCTCGCCCCCGCCCGCCGCGGGCCCTGGCGCGTCGGCGCGGGCCTCGCCGAGCTCGCCGTGGCCCGCAGCGGGCTCGGCGGGCTCGCCCCCGCCCGCCGCGGGCCCTGGCGCGTCGGCGCAGGCCTCGCCGAGCTCGCCGTGGCCCGCAGCGGGCTCCCCGGGCTCGCCCCCGCCCGCCACGAGCCCTGGCGCGTCGGCGCGGCCTCCCCGAGCTCGCCGTGGCCGCAGCGGGCTCGGCGGGCTCGCCCCGCCCGCCGCGGGCCCTGGCGCGTCGGCGCGGGCCTCGCCGAGCTCGCCGTGGCCCGCAGCGGGCTCGGCGGGCTCGCCCCCGCCCGCCTCGATCCCTGGCGCGCGGCGCGGGCCTCGCCGAGCTCGCCGTGGCCCGCAGCGGGCTTTGTGGGCTCGCCCCCGCCCGCCACGAGCCCTGGCGCGTCGGCGCGGGCCTCCCCGAGCTCGCCGTGGCCCGCAGCGGGCTCGGCGGGCTCGCCCCCGCCCGCCCCGGGCCCTGGCGCGTCGGCGCAGGCCTCCCCGAGCTCGCCGTGGCCCGCAGCGGGCTCCCCGGGCTCGCCCCCGCCCGCCACGAGCCCTGGCGCGTCGGCGCGGGCCTCCCCGAGCTCGCCGTGGCCCGCAGCGGGCTCGGCGGGCTCGCCCCCGCCCGCCGCGGGCCCTGGCGCGTCGGCGCGGGCCTCGCCGAGCTTGCCGTGGCCCGCAGCGGGCTTTGCGGGCTCGCCCCCGCCCGCCACGAGCCCTGGCGCGTCGGCGCGGGCCTCCCCGAGCTCGCCGTGGCCCGCAGCGGGCTCGGCGGGCTCGCCCCCGCCCGCCTCGATCCCTGGCGCGTCGGCGCGGGCCTCGCCGAGCTCGCCGTGGCCCGCAGCGGGCTTTGTGGGCTCGCCCCCGCCCGCCACGAGCCCTGGCGCGTCGGCGCGGGCCTCCCCGAGCTCGCCGTGGCCCGCAGCGGGCTTTGCGGGCTCGCCCCCGCCCGCCTCGAGCCCTGGCGCGTCGGCGCGGGCCTCCCCGAGCTCGCCGTGGCCCGCAGTGGGCTCGGCGGGCTCGCTACCGCCCGCCTCGATCCCTGGCGCGTCGGCGCGGGCCTCGCCGAGCTCGCCGTGGCCCGCAGCGGGCTCGGCGGGCTCGCCCCCGCCCGCCACGAGCCCTGGCGCGTCGGCGCGGGCCTCCCCGAGCTCGCCGTGGCCCGCAGCGGGCTTTGCGGGCTCGCCCCCGCCCGCCACGAGCCCTGGCGCGTCGGCGCGGGCCTCCCCGAGCTCGCCGTGGCCCGCAGCGGGCTCGGCGGGCTCGCCCCCGCCTGCCACGGGCCCTGGCGCGTCAGCGCGGGCCTCGCCGAGCTCGCCGTGGCCCGCGGCGGGCTCGGCGGGCTCGCCCCCGCCCGCCCCGGGCCCTGGCGCGTCGGCGCGGGCCTCGCCGAGCTAGCCGTGGCCCGCGGCGGGCTCGGCGGGCTCGCCCCCGCCCGCCGCGGGCCCTGGCGCGTCGGCGCGGGCCTCGCCGAGCTCGCCGTGGCCCGCGGCGGGCTCGGCGGGCTCGCCCCCGCCCGCCGCGGGCCCTGGCGCGTCGGCGCGGGCCTCGCCGAGCTCGCCGTGGCCCGCGGCGGGCTCGGTGGGCTCGCCCCCGCCCGCCGCGGGCCCTGGCGCGTCGGCGCGGGCCTCGCCGAGCTCGCCGTGGCCCGCGGCGGGCTCGGCGGGCTCGCCCCCGCCCGCCGCGGGCCCTGGCGCGTCGGCGCGGGCCTCGCCGAGCTCGCCGTGGCCCGCGGCGGGCTCGGCGGGCTCGCCCCCGCCCGCCGCGGGCCCTGGCGCGTCGGCGCAGGCCTCGCCGAGCTCGCCGTGGCCCGCAGCGGGCTCCCCGGGCTCGCCCCCGCCCGCCACGAGCCCTGGCGCGTCGGCGCGGGCCTCCCCGAGCTCGCCGTGGCCCGCAGCGGGCTCGGCGGGCTCGCCCCCGCCCGCCGCGGGCCCTGGCGCGTCGGCGCGGGCCTCGCAGAGCTTGCCGTGGCCCGCAGCGGGCTTTGCGGGCTCGCCCCCGCCCGCCACGAGCCCTGGCGCGTCGGCGCGGGCCTCGCCGAGCTCGCCGTGGCCCGCAGCGGGCTCGGCGGGCTCGCCCCCGCCCGCCTCGATCCCTGGCGCGTCGGCGCGGGCCTCGCCGAGCTCGCCGTGGCCCGCAGCGGGCTTTGTGGGCTCGCCCCCGCCCGCCACGAGCCCTGGCGCGTCGGCGCGGGCCTCGCCGAGCTCGCCGTGGCCCGCAGCGGGCTCGGCGGGCTCGCCCCCGCCCGCCCCGGGCCCTGGCGCGTCGGCGCAGGCCTCCCCGAGCTCGCCGTGGCCCGCAGCGGGCTCCCCGGGCTCGCCCCCGCCCGCCACGAGCCCTGGCGCGTCGGCGCGGGCCTCCCCGAGCTCGCCGTGGCCCGCAGCGGGCTCGGCGGGCTCGCCCCCGCCCGCCGCGGGCCCTGGCGCGTCGGCGCGGGCCTCGCCGAGCTTGCCGTGGCCCGCAGCGGGCTTTGCGGGCTCGCCCCCGCCCGCCACGAGCCCTGGCGCGTCGGCGCGGGCCTCCCCGAGCTCGCCGTGGCCCGCAGCGGGCTCGGCGGGCTCGCCCCCGCCCGCCTCGATCCCTGGCGCGTCGGCGCGGGCCTCGCCGAGCTCGCCGTGGCCCGCAGCGGGCTTTGTGGGCTCGCCCCCGCCCGCCACGAGCCCTGGCGCGTCGGCGCGGGCCTCCCCGAGCTCGCCGTGGCCCGCAGCGGGCTTTGCGGGCTCGCCCCCGCCCGCCACGAGCCCTGGCGCGTCGGCGCGGGCCTCCCCGAGCTCGTCGTGGCCCGCAGCGGGCTCGGCGGGCTCGCCCCCGCCTGCCACGGGCCCTGGCGCGTCAGCGCGGGCCTCGCCGAGCTCGCTGTGGCCCGCGGCGGGCTCGGCGGGCTCGCCCCCGCCCGCCCCGGGCCATGGCGCGTCGGCGCGGGCCTCGCCGAGCTAGCCGTGGCCCGCGGCGGGCTCGGCGGGCTCGCCCCCGCCCGCCGCGGGCCCTGGCGCGTCGGCGCGGGCCTCGCCGAGCTCGCCGTGGCCCGCAGCGGGCTCGGCGGGCTCGCCCCCGCCCGCCGCGGGCCCTGGCGCCTCGGGGCGGGCCTCGCCGAGCTCGCCGTGGCCCGCGGCGGGCTCGGCGGGCTCGCCCCCGCCCGCCGCGGGCCCTGGCGCGTCGGCGCGGGCCTCGCCGAGCTCGCCGTGGCCCGCAGCGGGCTTTGCGGGCTCGCCCCCGCCCGCCACGAGCCCTGGCGCGTCGGCGCGGGCCTCCCCGAGCTCACCGTGGCCCGCAGCGGGCTCGGCGGGCTCGCCCCCGCCCGCCGCGGGCCCTGGCGCCTCGGCGCGGGCCTCGCCGAGCTCGCCGTGGCCCGCGGCGGGCTCGGCGGGCTCGCCCCCGCCCGCCGCGGGCCCTGGCGCGTCGGCGCGGGCCTCGCCGAGCTCGCCGTGGCCCGCAGCGGGCTTTGCGGGCTCGCCCCCGCCCGCCACGAGCCCTGGCGCGTCGGCGCGGGCCTCCCCGAGCTCGCCGTGGCCCGCAGCGGGCTTTGCGGGCTCGCCCCCGCCCGCCACGAGCCCTGGCGCCTCGGCGCGGGCCTCGCCGAGCTCGCCGTGGCCCGCGGCGGGCTTTGCGGGCTCGCCCCCGCCCGCCGCGAGCCCTGGCGCGTCGGCGCGGGCCTCGCCGAGCTCGCCGTGGCCCGCGGCGGGCTCGGCGGGCTCTCCCCCGCCCGCCGCGGGCCCTGGCGCGTCGGTGCGGGCCTCGCCGAGCTCGCCGTGGCCCGTAGCGGGCTCGGCGGGCTCGCCCCCGCCCGCCGCGGGCCCTGGCGCGTCGGCGCGGGCCTCCCCGAGCTCGCCGTGGCCCGCAGCGGGCTCGGCGGGCTCGCCCCCGCCCGCCTCGAGCCCTGGCGCGTCGGCGCGGGCCTCGCCGAGCTCGCCGTGGCCCGCAGTGGGCTCGGCGGGCTCGCTACCGCCCGCCTCGATCCCTGGCGCGTCGGCGCGGGCCTCGCCGAGCTCGCCGTGGCCCGCAGCGGGCTTTGTAGGCTCGCCCCCGCCCGCCACGAGCCCTGGCGCCTCGGCGCGGGCCTCGCCGAGCTCGCCGTGGCCCGCGGCGGGCTTTGCGGGCTCGCCCCCGCCCGCCTCGAGCCCTGGTGCGTCGGCGCGGGCCTCCCCGAGCTAGCCGTGGCCCGCGGCGGGCTCGGCGGGCTCGCCCCCGCCCGCCCCGGGCCCTGGCGCGTCGGCGCGGGCCTCGCCGAGCTCGCCGTGGCCCGCGGCGGGCTCGGCGGGCTCGCCCCCGCCCGCCGCGGGCCCTGGCGCGTCGGCGCGGGCCTCGCCGAGCTCGCCGTGGCCCGCGGCGGGCTCGGCGGGCTCGCCCCCGCCCGCCCCGGGCCCTGGCGCGTCGGCGCGGGCCTCGCCGAGCTCGCCGTGGCCCGCGGCGGGCTCGGCGGGCTCGCCCCCGCCCGCCCCGGGCCCTGGCGCGTCGGCGCGGGCCTCGCCGAGCTCGCCGTGGCCCGCGGTGGGCTCCCCGGGCTCGCCCCCGCCCGCCGCGGGCCCTGGCGCGTCGGCGCGGGCCTCGCCGAGCTCGCCGTGGCCCGCGGCGGGCTCGGCGGGCTCGCCCCCGCCCGCCGCGGGCCCTGGCGCGTCGGCGCGGGCCTCGCCGAGCTCGCCGTGGCCCGCGGCGGGCTCGGCGGGCTCGCCCCCGCCCGCCCCGGGCCCTGGCGCGTCGGCGCGGGCCTCGCCGAGCTCGCCGTGGCCCGCAGCGGGCTTTGTGGGCTCGCCCCCGCCCGCCACGAGCCCTGGCGCGTCGGCGCGGGCCTCCCCGAGCTCGCCGTGGCCCGCGGCGGGCTCGGCGGGCTCGCCCCCGCCCGCCGCGGGCCCTGGCGCGTCGGCGCGGGCCTCGCCGAGCTCGCCGTGGCCCGCGGCGGGCTCGGTGGGCTCGCCCCCGCCCGCCGCGGGCCCTGGCGCGTCGGCGCGGGCCTCGCCGAGCTCGCCGTGGCCCGCGGCGGGCTCCCCGGGCTCGCCCCCGCCCGCCGCGGGCCCTGGCGCGTCGGCGCGGGCCTCGCCGAGCTCGCCGTGGCCCGCGGCGGGCTCGGCGGGCTCGCCCCCGCCCGCCGCGGGCCCTGGCGCGTCGGCGCGGGCCTCGCCGAGCTCGCCGTGGCCCGCAGCGGGCTCGGCGGGCTCGCCCCCGCCCGCCGCGGGCCCTGGCGCGTCGGCGCAGGCCTCGCCGAGCTCGCCGTGGCCCGCAGCGGGCTCCCCGGGCTCGCCCCCGCCCGCCACGAGCCCTGGCGCGTCGGCGCGGGCCTCCCCGAGCTCGCCGTGGCCCGCAGCGGGCTCGGCGGGCTCGCCCCCGCCCGCCGCGGGCCCTGGCGCGTCGGCGCGGGCCTCGCAGAGCTTGCCGTGGCCCGCAGCGGGCTTTGCGGGCTCGCCCCCGCCCGCCACGAGCCCTGGCGCGTCGGCGCGGGCCTCGCCGAGCTCGCCGTGGCCCGCAGCGGGCTCGGCGGGCTCGCCCCCGCCCGCCTCGATCCCTGGCGCGTCGGCGCGGGCCTCGCCGAGCTCGCCGTGGCCCGCAGCGGGCTTTGTGGGCTCGCCCCCGCCCGCCACGAGCCCTGGCGCGTCGGCGCGGGCCTCCCCGAGCTCGCCGTGGCCCGCAGCGGGCTCGGCGGGCTCGCCCCCGCCCGCCACGAGCCCTGGCGCGTCGGCGCGGGCCTCCCCGAGCTCGCCGTGGCCCGCAGCGGGCTTTGCGGGCTCGCCCCCGCCCGCCACGAGCCCTGGCGCCTCGGCGCGGGCCTCCCCGAGCTCGCCGTGGCCCGCGGCGGGCTCGGCGGGCTCGCCCCCGCCTGCCACGGGCCCTGGCGCGTCAGCGCGGGCCTCGCCGAGCTCGCCGTGGCCCGCGGCGGGCTCGGCGGGCTCGCCCCCGCCCGCCCCGGGCCCTGGCGCGTCGGCGCGGGCCTCGCCGAGCTAGCCGTGGCCCGCGGCGGGCTCGGCGGGCTCGCCCCCGCCCGCCGCGGGCCCTGGCGCGTCGGCGCGGGCCTCGCCGAGCTCGCCGTGGCCCGCGGCGGGCTCGGCGGGCTCGCCCCCGCCCGCCGCGGGCCCTGGCGCGTCGGCGCGGGCCTCGCCGAGCTCGCCGTGGCCCGCGGCGGGCTCGGTGGGCTCGCCCCCGCCCGCCGCGGGCCCTGGCGCGTCGGCGCGGGCCTCGCCGAGCTCGCCGTGGCCCGCGGCGGGCTCGGCGGGCTCGCCCCCGCCCGCCCCGGGCCCTGGCGCGTCGGCGCAGGCCTCCCCGAGCTCGCCGTGGCCCGCAGCGGGCTCCCCGGGCTCGCCCCCGCCCGCCACGAGCCCTGGCGCGTCGGCGCGGGCCTCCCCGAGCTCGCCGTGGCCCGCAGCGGGCTCGGCGGGCTCGCCCCCGCCCGCCGCGGGCCCTGGCGCGTCGGCGCGGGCCTCGCAGAGCTTGCCGTGGCCCGCAGCGGGCTTTGCGGGCTCGCCCCCGCCCGCCACGAGCCCTGGCGCGTCGGCGCGGGCCTCGCCGAGCTCGCCGTGGCCCGCAGCGGGCTCGGCGGGCTCGCCCCCGCCCGCCTCGATCCCTGGCGCGTCGGCGCGGGCCTCGCCGAGCTCGCCGTGGCCCGCAGCGGGCTTTGTGGGCTCGCCCCCGCCCGCCACGAGCCCTGGCGCGTCGGCGCGGGCCTCGCCGAGCTCGCCGTGGCCCGCAGCGGGCTCGACGGGCTCGCCCCCGCCCGCCCCGGGCCCTGGCGCGTCGGCGCAGGCCTCCCCGAGCTCGCCGTGGCCCGCAGCGGGCTCCCCGGGCTCGCCCCCGCCCGCCACGAGCCCTGGCGCGTCGGCGCGGGCCTCCCCGAGCTCGCCGTGGCCCGCAGCGGGCTCGGCGGGCTCGCCCCCGCCCGCCGCGGGCCCTGGCGCGTCGGCGCGGGCCTCGCCGAGCTTGCCGTGGCCCGCAGCGGGCTTTGCGGGCTCGCCCCCGCCCGCCACGAGCCCTGGCGCGTCGGCGCGGGCCTCCCCGAGCTCGCCGTGGCCCGCAGCGGGCTCGGCGGGCTCGCCCCCGCCCGCCTCGATCCCTGGCGCGTCGGCGCGGGCCTCGCCGAGCTCGCCGTGGCCCGCAGCGGGCTTTGTGGGCTCGCCCCCGCCCGCCACGAGCCCTGGCGCGTCGGCGCGGGCCTCCCCGAGCTCGCCGTGGCCCGCAGCGGGCTTTGCGGGCTCGCCCCCGCCCGCCACGAGCCCTGGCGCGTCGGCGCGGGCCTCCCCGAGCTCGTCGTGGCCCGCAGCGGGCTCGGCGGGCTCGCCCCCGCCTGCCACGGGCCCTGGCGCGTCAGCGCGGGCCTCGCCGAGCTCGCTGTGGCCCGCGGCGGGCTCGGCGGGCTCGCCCCCGCCCGCCCCGGGCCATGGCGCGTCGGCGCGGGCCTCGCCGAGCTAGCCGTGGCCCGCGGCGGGCTCGGCGGGCTCGCCCCCGCCCGCCGCGGGCCCTGGCGCGTCGGCGCGGGCCTCGCCGAGCTCGCCGTGGCCCGCAGCGGGCTCGGCGGGCTCGCCCCCGCCCGCCGCGGGCCCTGGCGCCTCGGGGCGGGCCTCGCCGAGCTCGCCGTGGCCCGCGGCGGGCTCGGCGGGCTCGCCCCCGCCCGCCGCGGGCCCTGGCGCGTCGGCGCGGGCCTCGCCGAGCTCGCCGTGGCCCGCAGCGGGCTTTGCGGGCTCGCCCCCGCCCGCCACGAGCCCTGGCGCGTCGGCGCGGGCCTCCCCGAGCTCACCGTGGCCCGCAGCGGGCTCGGCGGGCTCGCCCCCGCCCGCCGCGGGCCCTGGCGCCTCGGCGCGGGCCTCGCCGAGCTCGCCGTGGCCCGCGGCGGGCTCGGCGGGCTCGCCCCCGCCCGCCGCGGGCCCTGGCGCGTCGGCGCGGGCCTCGCCGAGCTCGCCGTGGCCCGCAGCGGGCTTTGCGGGCTCGCCCCCGCCCGCCACGAGCCCTGGCGCGTCGGCGCGGGCCTCCCCGAGCTCGCCGTGGCCCGCAGCGGGCTTTGCGGGCTCGCCCCCGCCCGCCACGAGCCCTGGCGCCTCGGCGCGGGCCTCGCCGAGCTCGCCGTGGCCCGCGGCGGGCTTTGCGGGCTCGCCCCCGCCCGCCGCGAGCCCTGGCGCGTCGGCGCGGGCCTCGCCGAGCTCGCCGTGGCCCGCGGCGGGCTCGGCGGGCTCTCCCCCGCCCGCCGCGGGCCCTGGCGCGTCGGTGCGGGCCTCGCCGAGCTCGCCGTGGCCCGCAGCGGGCTCGGCGGGCTCGCCCCCGCCCGCCGCGGGCCCTGGCGCGTCGGCGCGGGCCTCCCCGAGCTCGCCGTGGCCCGCAGCGGGCTCGGCGGGCTCGCCCCCGCCCGCCTCGAGCCCTGGCGCGTCGGCGCGGGCCTCGCCGAGCTCGCCGTGGCCCGCAGTGGGCTCGGCGGGCTCGCTACCGCCCGCCTCGATCCCTGGCGCGTCGGCGCGGGCCTCGCCGAGCTCGCCGTGGCCCGCAGCGGGCTTTGTAGGCTCGCCCCCGCCCGCCACGAGCCCTGGCGCCTCGGCGCGGGCCTCGCCGAGCTCGCCGTGGCCCGCGGCGGGCTTTGCGGGCTCGCCCCCGCCCGCCTCGAGCCCTGGTGCGTCGGCGCGGGCCTCGCCGAGCTCGCCGTGGCCCGCGGCGGGCTCGGCGGGCTCGCCCCTGCCCGCCGCGGGCCCTGGCGCGTCGGCGCGGGCCTCGCCGAGCTCGCCGTGGCCCGCGGCGGGCTCGGCGGGCTCGCCCCCGCCCGCCGTGGGCCCTGGCGCGTCGGCGCGGGCCTCGCCGAGCTCGCCGTGGCCCGCGGCGGGCTCGGCGGGCTCGCCCCCGCCCGCCCCGGGCCCTGGCGCGTCGGCGCGGGCCTCGCCGAGCTCGCCGTGGCCCGCGGTGGGCTCCCCGGGCTCGCCCCCGCCCGCCGCGGGCCCTGGCGCGTCGGCGCGGGCCTCGCCGAGCTCGCCGTGGCCCGCGGCGGGCTCGGCGGGCTCGCCCCCGCCCGCCGCGGGCCCTGGCGCGTCGGCGCGGGCCTCGCCGAGCTCGCCGTGGCCCGCGGCGGGCTCGGCGGGCTCGCCCCCGCCCGCCCCGGGCCCTGGCGCGTCGGCGCGGGCCTCGCCGAGCTCGCCGTGGCCCGCGGCGGGCTCCCCGGGCTCGCCCCCGCCCGCCGCGGGCCCTGGCGCGTCGGCGCGGGCCTCGCCGAGCTCGCCGTGGCCCGCGGCGGGCTCGGCGGGCTCGCCCCCGCCCGCCGCGGGCCCTGGCGCGTCGGCGCGGGCCTCGCCGAGCTCGCCGTGGCCCGCAGCGGGCTCGGCGGGCTCGCCCCCGCCCGCCGCGGGCCCTGGCGCGTCGGCGCAGGCCTCGCCGAGCTCGCCGTGGCCCGCAGCGGGCTCCCCGGGCTCGCCCCCGCCCGCCACGAGCCCTGGCGCGTCGGCGCGGGCCTCCCCGAGCTCGCCGTGGCCCGCAGCGGGCTCGGCGGGCTCGCCCCCGCCCGCCGCGGGCCCTGGCGCGTCGGCGCGGGCCTCGCAGAGCTTGCCGTGGCCCGCAGCGGGCTTTGCGGGCTCGCCCCCGCCCGCCACGAGCCCTGGCGCGTCGGCGCGGGCCTCGCCGAGCTCGCCGTGGCCCGCAGCGGGCTCGGCGGGCTCGCCCCCGCCCGCCTCGATCCCTGGCGCGTCGGCGCGGGCCTCGCCGAGCTCGCCGTGGCCCGCAGCGGGCTTTGTGGGCTCGCCCCCGCCCGCCACGAGCCCTGGCGCGTCGGCGCGGGCCTCCCCGAGCTCGCCGTGGCCCGCAGCGGGCTCGGCGGGCTCGCCCCCGCCCGCCACGAGCCCTGGCGCGTCGGCGCGGGCCTCCCCGAGCTCGCCGTGGCCCGCAGCGGGCTTTGCGGGCTCGCCCCCGCCCGCCACGAGCCCTGGCGCCTCGGCGCGGGCCTCCCCGAGCTCGCCGTGGCCCGCAGCGGGCTCGGCGGGCTCGCCCCCGCCTGCCACGGGCCCTGGCGCGTCAGCGCGGGCCTCGCCGAGCTCGCCGTGGCCCGCGGCGGGCTCGGCGGGCTCGCCCCCGCCCGCCCCGGGCCCTGGCGCGTCGGCGCGGGCCTCGCCGAGCTAGCCGTGGCCCGCGGCGGGCTCGGCGGGCTCGCCCCCGCCCGCCGCGGGCCCTGGCGCGTCGGCGCGGGCCTCGCCGAGCTCGCCGTGGCCCGCGGCGGGCTCGGCGGGCTCGCCCCCGCCCGCCGCGGGCCCTGGCGCGTCGGCGCGGGCCTCGCCGAGCTCGCCGTGGCCCGCGGCGGGCTCGGCGGGCTCGCCCCCGCCCGCCGCGGGCCCTGGCGCGTCGGCGCGGGCCTCGCCGAGCTCGCCGTGGCCCGCGGCGGGCTCGGCGGGCTCGCCCCCGCCCGCCGCGGGCCCTGGCGCGTCGGCGCGGGCCTCGCCGAGCTCGCCGTGGCCCGCGGCGGGCTCGGCGGGCTCGCCCCCGCCCGCCGCGGGCCCTGGCGCGTCGGCGCAGGCCTCGCCGAGCTCGCCGTGGCCCGCAGCGGGCTCCCCGGGCTCGCCCCCGCCCGCCACGAGCCCTGGCGCGTCGGCGCGGGCCTCCCCGAGCTCGCCGTGGCCCGCAGCGGGCTCGGCGGGCTCGCCCCCGCCCGCCGCGGGCCCTGGCGCGTCGGCGCGGGCCTCGCAGAGCTTGCCGTGGCCCGCAGCGGGCTTTGCGGGCTCGCCCCCGCCCGCCACGAGCCCTGGCGCGTCGGCGCGGGCCTCGCCGAGCTCGCCGTGGCCCGCAGCGGGCTTTGCGGGCTCGCCCCCGCCCGCCACGAGCCCTGGCGCGTCGGCGCGGGCCTCGCCGAGCTCGCCGTGGCCCGCAGCGGGCTTTGTGGGCTCGCCCCCGCCCGCCACGAGCCCTGGCGCGTCGGTGCGGGCCTCCCCGAGCTCGCCGTGGCCCGCAGCGGGCTCGGCGGGCTCGCCCCCGCCCGCCCCGGGCCCTGGCGCGTCGGCGCAGGCCTCCCCGAGCTCGCCGTGGCCCGCAGCGGGCTCCCCGGGCTCGCCCCCGCCCGCCACGAGCCCTGGCGCGTCGGCGCGGGCCTCCCCGAGCTCGCCGTGGCCCGCAGCGGGCTCGGCGGGCTCGCCCCCGCCCGCCGCGGGCCCTGGCGCCTCGGCGCGGGCCTCGCCGAGCTTGCCGTGGCCCGCAGCGGGCTTTGCGGGCTCGCCCCCGCCCGCCACGAGCCCTGGCGCGTCGGCGCGGGCCTCCCCGAGCTCGCCGTGGCCCGCAGCGGGCTCGGCGGGCTCGCCCCCGCCCGCCTCGATCCCTGGCGCGTCGGCGCGGGCCTCGCCGAGCTCGCCGTGGCCCGCAGCGGGCTTTGTGGGCTCGCCCCCGCCCGCCACGAGCCCTGGCGCGTCGGCGCGGGCCTCCCCGAGCTCGCCGTGGCCCGCAGCGGGCTTTGCGGGCTCGCCCCCGCCCGCCACGAGCCCTGGCGCGTCGGCGCGGGCCTCCCCGAGCTCGTCGTGGCCCGCAGCGGGCTCGGCGGGCTCGCCCCCGCCTGCCACGGGCCCTGGCGCGTCAGCGCGGGCCTCGCCGAGCTCGCTGTGGCCCGCGGCGGGCTCGGCGGGCTCGCCCCCGCCCGCCCCGGGCCATGGCGCGTCGGCGCGGGCCTCGCCGAGCTAGCCGTGGCCCGCGGCGGGCTCGGCGGGCTCGCCCCCGCCCGCCGCGGGCCCTGGCGCGTCGGCGCGGGCCTCGCCGAGCTCGCCGTGGCCCGCAGCGGGCTCGGCGGGCTCGCCCCCGCCCGCCGCGGGCCCTGGCGCCTCGGGGCGGGCCTCGCCGAGCTCGCCGTGGCCCGCGGCGGGCTCGGCGGGCTCGCCCCCGCCCGCCGCGGGCCCTGGCGCGTCGGCGCGGGCCTCGCCGAGCTCGCCGTGGCCCGCAGCGGGCTTTGCGGGCTCGCCCCCGCCCGCCACGAGCCCTGGCGCGTCGGCGCGGGCCTCCCCGAGCTCACCGTGGCCCGCAGCGGGCTCGGCGGGCTCGCCCCCGCCCGCCGCGGGCCCTGGCGCCTCGGCGCGGGCCTCGCCGAGCTCGCCGTGGCCCGCAGCGGGCTTTGCGGGCTCGCCCCCGCCCGCCACGAGCCCTGGCGCGTCGGCGCGGGCCTCCCCGAGCTCGCCGTGGCCCGCAGCGGGCTTTGCGGGCTCGCCCCCGCCCGCCACGAGCCCTGGCGCCTCGGCGCGGGCCTCGCCGAGCTCGCCGTGGCCCGCGGCGGGCTCGGCGGGCTCGCCCCCGCCCGCCGCGAGCCCTGGCGCGTCGGCGCGGGCCTCGCCGAGCTCGCCGTGGCCCGCAGCGGGCTCGGCGGGCTCGCCCCCGCCCGCCGCGGGCCCTGGCGCGTCGGCGCGGGCCTCCCCGAGCTCGCCGTGGCCCGCAGCGGGCTTTGTGGGCTCGCCCCCGCCCGCCTCGAGCCCTGGCGCGTCGGCGCGGGCCTCGCCGAGCTCGCCGTGGCCCGCAGTGGGCTCGGCGGGCTCGCTACCGCCCGCCTCGATCCCTGGCGCGTCGGCGCGGGCCTCGCCGAGCTCGCCGTGGCCCGCAGCGGGCTTTGTAGGCTCGCCCCCGCCCGCCACGAGCCCTGGCGCCTCGGCGCGGGCCTCGCCGAGCTCGCCGTGGCCCGCGGCGGGCTTTGCGGGCTCGCCCCCGCCCGCCTCGAGCCCTGGTGCGTCGGCGCGGGCCTCCCCGAGCTAGCCGTGGCCCGCGGCGGGCTCGGCGGGCTCGCCCCCGCCCGCCCCGGGCCCTGGCGCGTCGGCGCGGGCCTCGCCGAGCTCGCCGTGGCCCGCGGCGGGCTCGGCGGGCTCGCCCCTGCCCGCCGCGGGCCCTGGCGCGTCGGCGCGGGCCTCGCCGAGCTCGCCGTGGCCCGCGGCGGGCTCGGCGGGCTCGCCCCCGCCCGCCCCGGGCCCTGGCGCGTCGGCGCGGGCCTCGCCGAGCTCGCCGTGGCCCGCAGCGGGCTTTGTGGGCTCGCCCCCGCCCGCCACGAGCCCTGGCGCGTCGGCGCGGGCCTCCCCGAGCTCGCCGTGGCCTGCAGCGGGCTTTGCGGGCTCGCCCCCGCCCGCGGCGGGCCCTGGCGCGTCGGCGCGGGCCTCGCCGAGCTCGCCGTGGCCCGCGGCGGGCTTTGCGGGCTCGCCCCCGCCCACCCCGGGCCATGGCGCGTCGGCGCGGGCCTCGCCGAGCTAGCCGTGGCCCGCGGCGGGCTCGGCGGGCTCGCCCCCGCCCGCCGCGGGCCCTGGCGCGTCGGCGCGGGCCTCGCCGAGCTCGCCGTGGCCCGCGGCGGGCTCGGCGGGCTCGCCCCCGCCCGCCGCGGGCCCTGGCGCATCGGCGCGGGCCTCGCCGAGCTCGCCGTGGCCCGCGGCGGGCTCGGCGGGCTCGCCCCCGCCCGCCGCCGGCCCTGGCGCGTCGGCGCGGGCCTCGCCGAGCTCGCCGTGGCCCGCGGCGGGCTCGGCGGGCTCGCCCCCGCCCGCCGCGGGCCCTGGCGCGTCGGCGCGGGCCTCGCCGAGCTCGCCGTGGCCCGCGGCGGGCTCGGCGGGCTCGCCCCCGCCCGCCGCGGGCCCTGGCGCCTCGGCGCGGGCCTCGCCGAGCTCGCCGTGGCCCGCGGCGGGCTCGGCGGGCTCGCCCCCGCCCGCCCCGGGCCCTGGCGCGTCGGCGCGGGCCTCCCCGAGCTTGCCGTGGCCCGCAGCGGGCTTTGCGGGCTCGCCCCCGCACGCCACGAGCCCTGGCGCGTCGGCGCGGGCCTCCCCGAGCTCGCCGTGGCCCGCAGCGGGCTCGGCGGGCTCGCCCCCGCCCGCCACGGGCCCTGGCGCGTCGGCGCGGGCCTCGCCGAGCTCGCCGTGGCCCGCGGCGGGCTCGGCGGGCTAGCCCCCGCCCGCCGCGGGCCCTGGCGCGTCGGCGCGGGCCTCGCCGAGCTAGCCGTGGCCCGCGGTGGGCTCCCCGGGCTCGCCCCCGCCTGCCGCGGGCCCTGGCGCGTCGGCGCGGGCCTCGCCGAGCTCGCCGTGGCCCGCGACGGGCTCGGCGGGCTCGCCCCCGCCCGCCGCGGGCCCTGGCGCGTCGGCGCGGGCCTCGCCGAGCTCGCCGTGGCCCGCGGCGGGCTCGGCGGGCTCGCCCCCGCCCGCCGCGGGCCCTGGCGCGTCGGCGCGGGCCTCGCCGAGCTCGCCGTGGCCCGCGGCAGGCTCGGCGGGCTCGCCCCCGCCCGCCGCGGGCCCTGGCGCGTCGGCGCGGGCCTCGCCGAGCTCGCCGTGGCCCGCGGCGGGCTCCCCGGGCTCGCCCCCGCCCGCCCCGGGCCCTGGCGCGTCGGCGCGGGCCTCGCCGAGCTCGCCGTGGCCCGCGGCGGGCTCGGCGGGCTCGCCCCCGCCCGCCGCGGGCCCTGGCGCGTCGGCGCGGGCCTCCCCGAGCTCGCCGTGGCCCGCGGCGGGCTCGGCGGGCTCGCTCCCGCCCGCCGCGGGCCCTGGCGCGTCGGCGCGGGCCTCCCCGAGCTCGCCGTGGCCCGCGGCGGGCTCGGCGGGCTCGCCCCCGCCCGCCGCGGGCCCTGGCGCGTCGGCGCGGGCCTCGCCGAGCTCGCCGTGGCCCGCGGCGGGCTCGGCGGGCTCGCCCCCGCCCGCCGCCGGCCCTGGCGCGTCGGCGCGGGCCTCCCCGAGCTCGCCGTGGCCCGCGGCGGGCTCGGCGGGCTCGCCCCCGCCCGCCGCGGGCCCTGGCGCGTCGGCGCGGGCCTCCCCGAGCTCGCCGTGGCCCGCCGCGGGCTCGGCGGGCTCGCCCCGCCCGCCGCGGGCCCTGGCGCGTCGGCGCGGGCCTCGCCGAGCTCGCCGTGGCCCGCAGCGGGCTCGGCGGGCTCGCCCCCGCCCGCCGCGGGCCCTGGCGCGTCGGCGCGGGCCTCCCCGAGCTCGCCGTGGCCCGCGGTGGGCTCCCCGGGCTCGCCCCCGCCCGCCGCGGGCCCTGGCGCGTCGGCGCGGGGCCTCGCCGAGCTCGCCGTGGCCCGCGGCGGGCTCGGCGGGCTCGCCCCCGCCCGCCGCGGGCCCTGGCGCGTCGGCGTGGGCCTCGCCGAGCTCGCCGTGGCCCGCGGCGGGCTCGGCGGGCTCGACCCCGCCCGCCGCGGCCCTGGCGCGTCGGCGCGGGCCTCGCCGAGCTCGCCGTGGCCCGCAGCGGGCTCGGCGGGCTCGCCCCGCCCGCCGCGGGCCCTGGCGCGTCGGCGCGGGCCTCGCCGAGCTCGCCGTGGCCCGCAGCGGGCTTTGCGGGCTCGCCCCCGCCCGCCTCGAGCCCTGGCGCGTCGGCGCGGGCCTCCCCGAGCTCGCCGTGGCCCGCAGTGGGCTCGGCGGGCTCGCTACCGCCCGCCTCGATCCCTGGCGCGTCGGCGCGGCCCCGCCGAGCTCGCCGTGGCCCGCGGCGGGCTCGGCGGGCTCGCCCCGCCCGCCACGAGCCCTGGCGCGTCGGCGCGGGCCTCCCGAGCTCGCCGTGGCCCGCAGCGGGCTTTGCGGGCTCGCCCCCGCCCGCCACGAGCCCTGGCGCGTCGGCGCGGGCCTCCCCGAGCTCGCCGTGGCCCGCAGCGGGCTCGGCGGGCTCGCCCCCGCCTGCCACGGGGCCCTGGCGCGTCAGCGCGGGCCTCGCCGAGCTCGCCGTGGCCCGCGGCGGGCTCGGCGGGCTCGCCCCCGCCCGCCGCGGGCCCTGGCGCGTCGGCGCGGGCCTCGCCGAGCTAGCCGTGGCCCGCGGCGGGCTCGGCGGGCTCGCCCCGCCCGCCGCGGGCCCTGGCGCGTCGGCGCGGGCCTCGCCGAGCTCGCCGTGGCCCGCGGCGGGCTCGGCGGGCTCGCCCCCGCCCGCCGCGGGCCTGGCGCGGCGCGCGGGCCTCGCCGAGCTCGCCGTGGCCCGCGGCGGGCTCGGTGGGCTCGCCCCCGCCCGCCGCGGGCCCTGGCGCGTCGGCGCGGGCCTCGCCGAGCTCGCCGTGGCCCGCGGCGGGCTCCCCGGGCTCGCCCGCCCGCCATGGGCCTGGCGCGTCGGCGCGGGCCTCGCCGAGCTCGCCGTGGCCCGCGGCGGGCTCGGCGGGCTCGCCCCCGCCCGCCGCGGGCCCTGGCGCGTCGGCGCGGGGCCTCCCCGAGCTCGCCGTGGCCCGCGGCGGGCTCGGCGGGCTCGCCCCCGCCCGCCGCGGGCCCTGGCGCGTCGGCGCGGGCCTCGCCGAGCTCGCCGTGGCCCGCAGCGGGCTTTGTGGGCTCGCCCCCGCCCGCCACGGGCCCTGGCGCGTCGGCGCAGGCCTCGCGAGCTCGCCGTGGCCCGCAGCGGGCTCCCCGGGCTCGCCCCCGCCCGCCACGAGCCCTGGCGCGTCGGCGCGGGCCTCCCCGAGCTCGCCGTGGCCCGCAGCGGGCTCGGCGGGCTCGCCCCCGCCCGCCCCGGGCCCTGGCGCGTCGGCGCAGGCCTCCCCGAGCTCGCCGTGGCCCGCAGCGGGCTCCCCGGGCTCGCCCCCGCCCGCCACGAGCCCTGGCGCGTCGGCGCGGGCCTCGCCGAGCTCGCCGTGGCCCGCAGCGGGCTCGGCGGGCTCGCCCCCGCCCGCCGCAGGCCCTGGCGCGTCGGCGCGGGCCTCGCCGAGCTCGCCGTGGCCCGCAGCGGGCTTTGCGGGCTCGCCCCCGCCCGCCACGAGCCCTGGCGCGTCGGCGCGGGCCTCCCCGAGCTCGCCGTGGCCCGCAGCGGGCTTTGCGGGCTCGCCCCCGCCCGCCACGAGCCCTGGCGCGTCAGCGCGGGCCTCCCCGAGCTCGTCGTGGCCCGCAGCGGGCTCGGCGGGCTCGCCCCCGCCTGCCACGGGCCCTGGCGCGTCAGCGCGGGCCTCGCCGAGCTCGCTGTGGCCGCGGCGGGCTCGGCGGGCTCGCCCCCGCCCGCCCCGGGCCATGGCGCGTCGGGCGGGCCTCGCCGAGCTCGCCGTGGCCCGCGGCGGGCTCGGCGGGCTCGCCCCCCGCCCGCCGCGGGCCCTGGCGCGTCGGCGCGGGCCTCGCCGAGCTCGCGTGGCCCGCGGCGGGCTCGGCGGGCTCGCCCCCGCCCGCCGCGGGCCCTGGCGCGTCGGCGGGGCCTCGCCGAGCTCGCCGTGGCCGCGGCGGGCTCGGCGGGCTCGCCCCCGCCGCCGCGGGCCCTGGCGCCTCGCGCGGGCCTCGCCGAGCTCGCCGTGGCCCGCGGCGGCTCGGCGGGCTCGCCCCCGCCCGCCGCGGGCCCTGGCGCGTCGGCGCGGGCCTCCCCGAGCTTGCCGTGGCCCGCAGCGGCTCGGCGGGCTCGCCCCCGCCTGCCACGGGCCCTGGCGCGTCAGCGCGGGCCTCGCCGAGCTCGCTGTGGCCCGCGGCGGGCTCGGCGGGCTCGCCCCCGCCCGCCCCGGGCCATGGCGCGTCGGCGCGGGCCTCGCCGAGCTCGCCGTGGCCCGCGGCGGGCTCGGCGGGCTCGCCCCCGCCCGCCGCGGGCCCTGGCGCGTCGGCGCGGGCCTCGCCGAGCTCGCCGTGGCCCGCGGCGGGGCTCGGCGGGCTCGCCCCCGCCCGCCGCGGCCCTGGCGCGTCGGCGCGGGCCTCGCCGAGCTCGCCGTGGCCCGCGCGGGCTCGGCGGGCTCGCCCCCGCCCGCCGCGGCCCTGGCGCCTCGGCGCGGGCCTCGCCGAGCTCGCCGTGGCCCGCGGCGGGCTCGCGGGCTCGCCCCCGCCCGCCGCGGGCCCTGGCGCGTCGGCGCGGGCCTCCCCGAGCTTGCCGTGGCCCGCAGCGGGCTCGGCGGGCTCGCCCCCGCCGCCACGGGCCCTGGCGCGTCGGCGCGGGCCTCGCCGAGCTCGCCGTGGCCCGCGGCGGGCTCGGCGGGCTAGCCCCCCGCCCGCCGCGGGCCCTGGCCGTCGCGCGGCCTCGCCGAGCTCGCCGTGGCCCGCGGCGGGCTCCCCGGGCTCGCCCCCGCCTGCCGCGGGCCCTGGCGCGTCGGCGCGCGCCTCGCCGAGCTCGCCGTGGCCCGCGACGGGCTCGGCGGGCTCGCCCCCGCCCGCCGCGGGCCCCTGGCGCGTCGGCGCGGGCCTCCCCGAGCTCGCCGTGGCCCGCGGCGGGCTCGGCGGGCTCGCCCCCGCCCGCCGCGGGCCCTGGCGCGTCGGCGCGGGCCTCGCCGAGCTCGCCGTGGCCCGCGGCGGGCTCGGCGGGCTCGCCCCCGCCCGCCCCGGGCCCTGGCGCGTCGGCGCGGGCCTCCCCGAGCTCGCCGTGGCCCGCGGCGGGCTCGGCGGGCTCGCCCCCGCCCGCCGCGGGCCCTGGCGCGTCGGCGCGGCCTCCCCGAGCTCGCCGTGGCCCGCGGCGGGCTCGGCGGGCTCGCCCCCGCCGCCGCCGGCCCCTGGCGCGTCGGCGCGGGGCCTCGCCGAGCTCGCCGTGGCCCGCGGCCGGCTCGGCGGGCTCGCCCCCGCCCGCCCCGGGCCCTGGCACGTCGGCGCGGGCCTCGCCGAGCTCGCCGTGGCCCGCGGCGGGCTCGGCGGGCTCGCCCCCGCCCGCCCCGGGCCCTGGCGCGTCGGCGCGGGCCTCGCCGAGCTCGCCGTGGCCCGGGGCGGGCTCGGCGGGCTCGCCCCCGCCCGCCGCGGGCCCTGGCGCGTCGGCGCGGGCCTCGCCGAGCTCGCCGTGGCCCGCAGCGGGCTCGGCGGGCTCGCCCCCGCCCGCCACGAGCCCTGGCGCCTCGGCGCGGGCCTCGCCGAGCTCGCCGTGGCCCGCGGCGGGCTTTGCGGGCTCGCCCCCGCCCGCCCGGGCCCTGGCGCGTCGGCGCGGGCCTCGCCGAGCTTGCCGTGGCCCGCGGCGGGCTCGGCGGGCTCTCCCCGCCCGCCGCGGGCCCTGGCGCGTCGGCGCGGGCCTCGCCGAGCTCGCCGTGGCCCGCAGCGGGCTCGGCGGGCTCGCCCCCGCCCGCCGCGCGGCCCTGGCGCGTCGGCGCGGGCCTCGCCGAGCTCGCCGTGGCCCGCAGCGGGCTTTGTGGGCTCGCCCCCGCCCGCCTCGAGCCCTGGCGCGTCGGCGCGGGCCTCGCCGAGCTCGCCGTGGCCCGCAGTGGGCTCGGCGGGCTCGCTACCGCCCCGCCTCGATCCTGGCGCGTCAGCGCGGGCCTCGCCGAGCTCGCCGTGGCCCGCAGCGGGCTTTGTAGGCTCGCCCCCGCCCGCCACGAGCCCTGGCGCCTCGGCGCGGGCCTCGCCGAGCTCGCCGTGGCCCGCGGCGGGCTTTGCGGGCTCGCCCCCGCCCGCCCGCGGGCCCTGGCGCGTCGGCGCGGGCCTCGCCGAGCTCGCCGTGGCCCGCGGCGGGCTCGGCGGGCTCGCCCCCGCCCCGCCGCGGGCCCTGGCGCGTCGGCGCGGCCTCGCCGAGCTCGCCGTGGCCCGCGGTGGGCTCCCCGGGCTCGCCCCCGCCCGCCCCGGGCCCTGGCGCGTCGGCGCGGGCCTCCCCGAGCTCGCCGTGGCCCGCGGCGGGCTCGGCGGGCTCGCGCCCGCCCGCCGCGGGCCCTGGCGCGTCGGCGTGGGCCTCGCCGAGCTCGCCGTGGCCCGCGGCGGGCTCGGCGGGCTCGCCCCCGCCCGCCGCGGGCCCTGGCGCGTCGGCGCGGGCCTCGCCAAGCTCGCCGTGGCCCGCAGCGGGCTCGGCGGGCTCGCCCCCGCCCGCCGCGGGCCCTGGCGCGTCGGCGCGGGCCTCGCCGAGCTCGCCGTGGCCCGCAGCGGGCTTTGCGGGCTCGCCCCCGCCCGCCGCGGGCCCTGGCGCGTCGGCGCGGGCCTCCCCGAGCTCGCCGTGGCCCGCAGTGGGCTCGGCGGGCTCGCTACCGCCCGCCTCGATCCCTGGCGCGTCGGCGCGGGCCTCGCCGAGCTCGCCGTGGCCCGCAGCGGGCTCGGCGGGCTCGCCCCCGCCCGCCACGAGCCCTGGCGCGTCGGCGCGGGCCTCCCCGAGCTCGCCGTGGCCCGCAGCGGGCTTTGCGGGCTCGCCCCCGCCCGCCACGAGCCCTGGCGCGTCGGCGCGGGCCTCCCCGAGCTCGCCGTGGCCCGCAGCGGGCTCGGCGGGCTAGCCCCCGCCTGCCACGGGCCCTGGCGCGTCAGCGCGGGCCTCGCCGAGCTCGCCGTGGCCCGCGGCGGGCTCGGCGGGCTCGCCCCCGCCCGCCCCGGGCCCTGGCGCGTCGGCGCGGGCCTCGCCGAGCTAGCCGTGGCCCGCGGCGGGCTCGGCGGGCTCGCCCCCGCCCGCCGCGGGCCCTGGCGCGTCGGCGCGGGCCTCGCCGAGCTCGCCGTGGCCCGCGGCGGGCTCGGCGGGCTCGCCCCCGCCCGCCGCGGGCCCTGGCGCGTCGGCGCGGGCCTCGCCGAGCTCGCCGTGGCCCGCGGCGGGCTCGGTGGGCTCGCCCCCGCCCGCCGCGGGCCCTGGCGCGTCGGCGCGGGCCTCGCCCAGCTCGCCGTGGCCCGCGGCGGGCTCCCCGGGCTCGCCCCCGCCCGCCACGGGCCCTGGCGCGTCGGCGCGGGCCTCGCCGAGCTCGCCGTGGCCCGCGGCGGGCTCCCCGGGCTCGCCCCCGCCCGCCGCGGGCCCTGGCGCGTCGGCGCGGGCCTCGCCGAGCTCGCCGTGGCCCGCGGCGGGCTCGGCGGGCTCGCCCCAGCCCGCCACGAGCCCTGGCGCGTCGGCGCGGGCCTCCCCGAGCTCGCCGTGGCCCGCAGCGGGCTCGGCGGGCTCGCCCCCGCCCGCCCCGGGCCCTGGCGCGTCGGCGCAGGCCTCCCCGAGCTCGCCGTGGCCCGCAGCGGGCTCCCCGGGCTCGCCCCCGCCCGCCACGAGCCCTGGCGCGTCGGCGCGGGCCTCCCCGAGCTCGCCGTGGCCCGCAGCGGGCTCGGCGGGCTCGCCCCCGCCCGCCGCGGGCCCTGGCGCGTCGGCGCGGGCCTCGCCGAGCTTGCCGTGGCCCGCAGCGGGCTTTGCGGACTCGCCCCCGCCCGCCACGAGCCCTGGCGCGTCGGCGCGGGCCTCCCCGAGCTCGCCGTGGCCCGCAGCGGGCTCGGCGGGCTCGCCCCCGCCGGCCTCGATCCCTGGCGCGTCGGCGCGGGCCTCGCCGAGCTCGCCGTGGCCCGCAGCGGGCTTTGTGGGCTCGCCCCCGCCCGCCACGAGCCCTGGCGCGTCGGCGCGGGCCTCCCCGAGCTCGCCGTGGCCCGCAGCGGGCTTTGCGGGCTCGCCCCCGCCCGCCACGAGCCCTGGCGCGTCGGCGCGGGCCTCCCCGAGCTCGTCGTGGCCCGCAGCGGGCTCGGCGGGCTCGCCCCCGCCTGCCACGGGCCCTGGCGCGTCAGCGCGGGCCTCGCCGAGCTCGCTGTGGCCCGCGGCGGGCTCGGCGGGCTCGCCCCCGCCCGCCCCGGGCCATGGCGCGTCGGCGCGGGCCTCGCCGAGCTAGCCGTGGCCCGCGGCGGGCTCGGCGGGCTCGCCCCCGCCCGCCGCGGGCCCTGGCGCGTCGGCGCGGGCCTCGCCGAGCTCGCCGTGGCCCGCAGCGGGCTCGGCGGGCTCGCCCCCGCCCGCCGCGGGCCCTGGCGCCTCGGGGCGGGCCTCGCCGAGCTCGCCGTGGCCCGCGGCGGGCTCGGCGGGCTCGCCCCCGCCCGCCGCGGGCCCTGGCGCGTCGGCGCGGGCCTCGCCGAGCTCGCCGTGGCCCGCAGCGGGCTTTGCGGGCTCGCCCCCGCCCGCCACGAGCCCTGGCGCGTCGGCGCGGGCCTCCCCGAGCTCACCGTGGCCCGCAGCGGGCTCGGCGGGCTCGCCCCCGCCCGCCGCGGGCCCTGGCGCCTCGGCGCGGGCCTCGCCGAGCTCGCCGTGGCCCGCGGCGGGCTCGGCGGGCTCGCCCCCGCCCGCCGCGGGCCCTGGCGCGTCGGCGCGGGCCTCGCCGAGCTCGCCGTGGCCCGCAGCGGGCTTTGCGGGCTCGCCCCCGCCCGCCACGAGCCCTGGCGCGTCGGCGCGGGCCTCCCCGAGCTCGCCGTGGCCCGCAGCGGGCTTTGCGGGCTCGCCCCCGCCCGCCACGAGCCCTGGCGCCTCGGCGCGGGCCTCGCCGAGCTCGCCGTGGCCCGCGGCGGGCTTTGCGGGCTCGCCCCCGCCCGCCGCGAGCCCTGGCGCGTCGGCGCGGGCCTCGCCGAGCTCGCCGTGGCCCGCGGCGGGCTCGGCGGGCTCTCCCCCGCCCGCCGCGGGCCCTGGCGCGTCGGCGCGGGCCTCGCCGAGCTCGCCGTGGCCCGCAGCGGGCTCGGCGGGCTCGCCCCCGCCCGCCGCGGGCCCTGGCGCGTCGGCGCGGGCCTCCCCGAGCTCGCCGTGGCCCGCAGCGGGCTCGGCGGGCTCGCCCCCGCCCGCCTCGAGCCCTGGCGCGTCGGCGCGGGCCTCGCCGAGCTCGCCGTGGCCCGCAGTGGGCTCGGCGGGCTCACTACCGCCCGCCTCGATCCCTGGCGCGTCGGCGCGGGCCTCGCCGAGCTCGCCGTGGCCCGCAGCGGGCTTTGTAGGCTCGCCCCCGCCCGCCACGAGCCCTGGCGCCTCGGCGCGGGCCTCGCCGAGCTCGCCGTGGCCCGCGGCGGGCTTTGCGGGCTCGCCCCCGCCCGCCTCGAGCCCTGGTGCGTCGGCGTGGGCCTCCCCGAGCTAGCCGTGGCCCGCGGCGCGCGGCGGGCTCGGCGGGCTCGCCCCCGCCCGCCCCGGGCCCTGGCGCGTCGGCGCGGGCCTCGCCGAGCTCGCCGTGGCCCGCGGCGGGCTCGGCGGGCTCGCCCCTGCCCGCCGCGGGCCCTGGCGCGTTGGCGCGGGCCTCGCCGAGCTCGCCGTGGCCCGCGGCGGGCTCGGCGGGCTCGCCCCCGCCCGCCGTGGGCCCTGGCGCGTCGGCGCGGGCCTCGCCGAGCTCGCCGTGGCCCGCGGTGGGCTCCCCGGGCTCGCCCCCGCCCGCCCCGGGCCCTGGCGCGTCGGCGCGGGCCTCGCCGAGCTCGCCGTGGCCCGCGGTGGGCTCCCCGGGCTCGCCCCCGCCCGCCGCGGGCCCTGGCGCGTCGGCGCGGGCCTCGCCGAGCTCGCCGTGGCCCGCGGCGGGCTCGGCGGGCTCGCCCCCGCCCGCCGCGGGCCCTGGCGCCTCGGCGCGGGCCTCGCCGAGCTCGCCGTGGCCCGCGGCGGGCTCGGCGGGCTCGCCCCCGCCCGCCCCGGGCCCTGGCGCGTCGGCGCGGGCCTCGCCGAGCTCGCCGTGGCCCGCAGCGGGCTTTGTGGGCTCGCCCCCGCCCGCCACGAGCCCTGGCGCGTCGGCGCGGGCCTCCCCGAGCTCGCCGTGGCCTGCAGCGGGCTTTGCGGGCTCGCCCCCGCCCGCGGCGGGCCCTGGCGCGTCGGCGCGGGCCTCGCCGAGCTCGCCGTGGCCCGCGGCGGGCTTTGCGGGCTCGCCCCTGCCCACCCCGGGCCATGGCGCGTCGGCGCGGGCCTCGCCGAGCTAGCCGTGGCCCGCGGCGGGCTCGGCGGGCTCGCCCCCGCCCGCCGCGGGCCCTGGCGCGTCGGCGCGGGCCTCGCCGAGCTCGCCGTGGCCCGCGGCGGGCTCGGCGGGCTCGCCCCCGCCCGCCGCGGGCCCTGGCGCATCGGCGCAGGCCTCGCCGAGCTCGCCGTGGCCCGCGGCGGGCTCGGCGGGCTCGCCCCCGCCCGCCGCGGGCCCTGGCGCGTCGGCGCGGGCCTCCCCGAGCTCGCCGTGGCCCGCGGCGGGCTCGGCGGGCTCGCCCCC
>NW_027182715.1:0-48239 GCF_040807025.1 Struthio camelus
CTGGGGACCTACTTCGCTCTTGTTAACATCGAACCCTTTTTCCACTCGCCTCTGTAGCTGAGTGTTATAGCTCCTGTGCCCAAGTCCCACCTGCTTCCCTTAGAGAAGTGGATGTTATCGCTAGGCCACTCTTCTTCATTTTTGAAGGGTCCTGGAGAACAGGAGAGGTGCCTGACGAATGGAAGAAAGCCCATGTCACTCCAGTCTTCAAAAAGGGTAAGAAGGAGGAGCCAGGAATCTACAGGCCTGTCAGCCTCCCCTCCATCCTGGAAAGGTGATCCTGGAGGTCCTCACTAAGCATGTGGAGGACAAGAAGGTGATCAGGAGGAGTCAGCATGGATTCACCAAAGGGAAATCATGCTTGACCAAGCCTTCCAGGACAGTGAGGTGGATGGAGAACTGGCTGGATGGCCGAGCTCAGAGGGTTGTGGTCAGTGGCACAGTCTAGCTGGAGGCCTGTGGCTAGTGGTGTCCCCCAGGGCTCAGTCCTGGGTCCAGTCTTGTTCAATGTATTCCTCAATGACCTGGAGGAAGGGACAGAGTGCACCCTCAGCAAGTTTGCTGATGATACTAAACTGGGGGGAGAGGCTAACACACCAGAAGGCTGTGCTGCCATTCAGAGGGACCTGGACAGGCTGGAGAGGTGGGCGGAGAGGAACCTCCTGAAGTTCAACAAGGCAAGTGCAAGGTCCTGCACCTAGGCAGGAATAATCCCATGCACCAGGACAGGCTGGGGGTTGACCTGCTGCAAAGTGGCTCTGCAGAGAAGGACCTGGGAGTGCTGGTGGACAACAAGTTAAACATGAGGCAGCAGTGTGCCCTTGTGGCCAAGAAGGCCCATGGTATGCTGGGGTGCATTAGGCAGAGTGTTGCCAGCAGGTGGAGGGAGGTGATCCTGCCCCTCTCCTCAGCCCTGGGAGGCCTCACCTGGAGTACTGTGTCCAGTTCTGGGCTCCCCAGTACAAGAGAGACATGGCACTCCTGGAGAGAGTCCAGCGGAGGGCTACCAAGAGGATTAGAGGGCTGGAGCACCTCTCCTAGGAAGAAAGACTGCAAGAGCTGGGCCTGTTCAGCCTGGGGAAGAGAAGCTTGAGAGGCGATCTCATCAACGTGTACAAGCATCTGAAGGGGGAGTGTCAAGAGGATGAGGCCAGCCTCTTCTCCGTGGTGCCCAGCGACAGGACAAGAGGCAATGGGCACAAACTGAACCACAGGCAGCTCCATCTGAACCTGAGGAAAAACTTCTTCCCTGTGAGAGTGACAGAGCATTGGAACAGGTTGCCCAGAGAGGTAGTGGAGTCTCCTTCGCTGGAGATATTCAAAAGCCGTCTGGATGTGATCCTGGGCAATATGCTCTAGGTGACCCTGCTTGAGCAGGGAGGTTGGACGAGATGATCTCCAGAGGTCCCGTCCAACCTAAACGATTCTGTGATTCTGTGATTCTGTAAAACGCTGTGCATCAGGGCAGGCTGAGAGCTGACCGTCAGAGGAGTGACCCTGAGGAGAAGGGCCTGGACATGACAAGGGATGCCATAGGAGCCAGCAGTGCATGCTTGCACTAATGAGGCCAGCTGCATATGGGGCTGCTTCAGGAAGACCATGGCCACCCAGGCAAGGGCAGTCCCCATCCCCTTGACTCAGCACTGGTGTGGCCACATCTGGAAGAGTGTGTCCCCGTGTGGGCTGCCCAGTGCTGGAGGAATGGGGAGGACCTGGAGAAGGTCCAGGGGAGGTCTCCCAAGGTGGGGGGTAGGGTCCTGAAGCACAAAGCCTGTATGGAGGGGCTGAGGGATGTGGCCTTCTTTAGCCTGGTGAAGGGGAGGCTAAGGGCATTCCAGTAGGAGCCTGGGAGTGCTTGAAGGGTGGTTTCAGAGGTGATGGAGAGTTTCTTGGTAATAGGAAATAGCAAGAGAAGGAGAAAGAGACAAAACAATTATGAGATACATTATGAGAAGTTCAGGCTGAACTTTTGGAAACTGGGATGTCACTTGTGCTGTGGTTCAACAGGACACCCAGAGGGAGTTGGTGGGGAGCCCCTGGCTTTGTGTCTGGATGAAAAGCAAGAGAGGGCAGAGAGCCATCAGTAAAGGTGGTCAGATGGCTGGGGGAGAGCAAAGTGGGGAAGCAGGGCTGGGTGTCTACAGGCTGCAGGGACACAGACACAGGAGGGGGACAGCACAGGGCAGCCTGGGGTGGAGACGACTGAGGGCACTGCCAAGGCTGAAAGCCTCCGACAGGACGGAGGTCTTTGTGCTCTTGCTTTCTCTGGTGTCTGCCACTGAGGCCAAGGAGACACTGTGTTTCTGACGGCCCCAGGTCCTCATTACGTCCCCACCCTCAGAGAGCCCAGGAGGTGCTGTCTCATCCTGCACGAAGTCTTGCACACCCCCACCCTCTCCCTGCCCCCACAAAGAGCCCTGAGCCAAGTCGGAGCGAAAGCACCACCCTGTGCAGGGGCTGGGTGTCAGTGCTGGCCCATGCTGTCTGATAACACACAGCAAGGTGGACTTGGTGTCACAGCCACCTGCACATTTCCTTTGCCAACCTGTAACAAGTGCCTCCAACTTTCTGCTCTCCTCAGCCCCTGGGAGGCTTTGTTGGTAATGGTCCTCAGGGGGACCCATTAACACTCCCGAAACTTGGGATTTAATTCTGACTTTAACTTCTTCAGTGTTTTTCTCAGTTCCCTCTCAGTATCTGAGGTTCATGGGCTCAGCACCACATACACTCGAGGGGGGATTAAAAGGTCAGAAGCCCTAACAAGCCATGCCACTCCCCAGCATTTTCTTGAGGTCTCAGTTCTTGTGAGGCTAAGTGGAGAGCTCTCAGGAGGGCACTTACAAGAGGAAGATTTCAATGAGCGACCAAAAAAAAATCGGATGCTGGCTTTCACAGTTTTCTTCTTTTTTCAGCCCCGAGAATCCCTGTTATCCACATTGCTGGATTCCTATTGATTCAGAGGGTCTCCTAATGAAACCTGGATGTGTAGGAAAGGCAGGATTTCTGGTACGGGACATGTGTGGACAACCCTCCTCCTCCCCTCCCCAGCCCGGCCGGTTCTCCCATCAGCCCCTGGGGACCTACTTCGCTCTTGTTAACATCGAACCCTTTTCCACTCGCCTCTGTAGCTGAGTGTTATAGCTCCTGTGCCCCAAGTCCCACCTGCTTCCCTTAGAGAAGTGGATGTTATCGCTAGGCCACTCTTCTTCATTTTGAAGGGTCCTGGAGAACAGGAGAGGTGCCTGACGAATGGAAGAAAGCCCATGTCACTCCAGTCTTCAAAAAGGGTAAGAAGGAGGAGCCAGGAATCTACAGGCCTGTCAGCCTCCCCTCCATCCCTGGAAAGGTGATCCTGGAGGTCCTCACTAAGCATGTGGAGGACAAGAAGGTGATCAGGAGGAGTCAGCATGGATTCACCAAAGGGAAATCATGCTTGACCAAGCCTTCCAGGGACAGTGAGGTGGATGGAGAACTGGCTGGATGGCCGAGCTCAGAGGGTTGTGGTCAGTGGCACAGTCTAGCTGGAGGCCTGTGGCTAGTGGTGTCCCCCAGGGCTCAGTCCTGGGTCCAGTCTTGTTCAATGTATTCCTCAATGACCTGGAGGAAGGGACAGAGTGCACCCTCAGCAAGTTTGCTGATGATACTAAACTGGGGGGAGAGGCTAACACACCAGAAGGCTGTGCTGCCATTCAGAGGGACCTGGACAGGCTGGAGAGGTGGGCGGAGAGGAACCTCCTGAAGTTCAACAAAGGCAAGTGCAAGGTCCTGCACCTAGGCAGGAATAATCCCATGCACCAGGACAGGCTGGGGGTTGACCTGCTGCAAAGTGGCTCTGCAGAGAAGGACCTGGGAGTGCTGGTGGACAACAAGTTAAACATGAGGCAGCAGTGTGCCCTTGTGGCCAAGAAGGCCCATGGTATGCTGGGGTGCATTAGGCAGAGTGTTGCCAGCAGGTGGAGGGAGGTGATCCTGCCCCTCTCCTCAGCCCTGGGGAGGCCTCACCTGGAGTACTGTGTCCAGTTCTGGGCTCCCCAGTACAAGAGAGACATGGCACTCCTGGAGAGAGTCCAGCGGAGGGCTACCAAGAGGATTAGAGGGCTGGAGCACCTCTCCTAGGAAGAAAGACTGCAAGAGCTGGGCCTGTTCAGCCTGGGGAAGAGAAGCTTGAGAGGCGATCTCATCAACGTGTACAAGCATCTGAAGGGGGAGTGTCAAGAGGATGAGGCCAGCCTCTTCTCCGTGGTGCCCAGCGACAGGACAAGAGGCAATGGGCACAAACTGAACCACAGGCAGCTCCATCTGAACCTGAGGAAAAACTTCTTCCCTGTGAGAGTGACAGAGCATTGGAACAGGTTGCCCAGAGAGGTAGTGGAGTCTCCTTCGCTGGAGATATTCAAAAGCCGTCTGGATGTGATCCTGGGCAATATGCTCTAGGTGACCCTGCTTGAGCAGGGAGGTTGGACGAGATGATCTCCAGAGGTCCCGTCCAACCTAAACGATTCTGTGATTCTGTGATTCTGTAAAACGCTGTGCATCAGGGCAGGCTGAGAGCTGACCGTCAGAGGAGTGACCCTGAGGAGAAGGGCCTGGACATGACAAGGGATGCCATAGGAGCCAGCAGTGCATGCTTGCACTAATGAGGCCAGCTGCATATGGGGCTGCTTCAGAAGACCATGGCCACCCAGGCAAGGGCAGTCCCCATCCCCTTGACTCAGCACTGGTGTGGCCACATCTGGAAGAGTGTGTCCCCGTGTGGGCTGCCCAGTGCTGGAGGAATGGGGAGGACCTGGAGAAGGTCCAGGGGAGGTCTCCCAAGATGGGGGTAGGGTCCTGAAGCACAAAGCCTGTATGGAGGGGCTGAGGGATGTGGCCTTCTTTAGCCTGGTGAAGGGGAGGCTAAGGGCATTCCAGTAGGAGCCTGGGAGTGCTTGAAGGGTGGTTTCAGAGGTGATGGAGAGTTTCTTGGTAATAGGAAATAGCAAGAGAAGGAGAAAGAGACAAAACAATTATGAGATACATTATGAGAAGTTCAGGCTGAACTTTTGGAAACTGGGATGTCACTTGTGCTGTGGTTCAACAGGACACCCAGAGGGAGTTGGTGGGGAGCCCCTGGCTTTGTGTCTGGATGAAAAGCAAGAGAGGGCAGAGAGCCATCAGTAAAGGTGGTCAGATGGCTGGGGGAGAGCAAAGTGGGGAAGCAGGCTGGGTGTCTACAGGCTGCAGGGACACAGACACAGGAGGGGGACAGCACAGGGCAGCCTGGGGTGGAGACGACTGAGGGCCACTGCAAGGCTGAAAGCCTCCGACAGGACGGAGGTCTTTGTGCTCTTGGCTTTCTCTGGTGTCTGCCACTGAGGCCAAGGAGACACTGTGTTTCTGACGGCCCCAGGTCCTCATTACGTCCCCACCCTCAGAGAGCCCAGGAGGTGCTGTCTCATCCTGCACGAAGTCTTGCACACCCCCACCCTCTCCCTGCCCCCACAAAGAGCCCTGAGCCAAGTCGGAGCGAAAGCACCACCCTGTGCAGGGGCTGGGTGTCAGTGCTGGCCCATGCTGTCTGATAACACACAGCAAGGTGGACTTGGTGTCACAGCCACCTGCACATTTCCTTTGCCAACCTGTAACAAGTGCCTCCAACTTTCTGCTCTCCTCAGCCCCTGGGAGGCTTTGTTGGTAATGGTCCTCAGGGGGACCCATTAACACTCCCCGAAACTTGGGATTTAATTCTGACTTTAACTTCTTCAGTGTTTTTCTCAGTTCCCTCTCAGTATCTGAGGTTCATGGGCTCAGCACCACATACACTCGAGGGGGGATTAAAAGGTCAGAAGCCCTAACAAGCCATGCCACTCCCCAGCATTTTCTTGAGGTCTCAGTTCTTGTGAGGCTAAGTGGAGAGCTCTCAGGAGGGCACTTACAAGAGGAAGATTTCAATGAGCGACCAAAAAAAAATCGGATGCTGGCTTTCACAGTTTTCTTCTTTTTTCAGCCCCGAGAATCCCTGTTATCCACATTGCTGGATTCCTATTGATTCAGAGGGTCTCCTAATGAAACCTGGATGTGTAGGAAAGGCAGGATTTCTGGTACGGGACATGTGTGGACAACCCTCCTCCTCCCCTCCCCAGCCCGGCCGGTTCTCCCATCAGCCCCTGGGGACCTACTTCGCTCTTGTTAACATCGAACCCTTTTCCACTCGCCTCTGTAGCTGAGTGTTATAGCTCCTGTGCCCCAAGTCCCACCTGCTTCCCTTAGAGAAGTGGATGTTATCGCTAGGCCACTCTTCTTCATTTTTGAAGGGTCCTGGAGAACAGGAGAGGTGCCTGACGAATGGAAGAAAGCCCATGTCACTCCAGTCTTCAAAAAGGGTAAGAAGGAGGAGCCAGGAATCTACAGGCCTGTCAGCCTCCCCTCCATCCCTGGAAAGGTGATCCTGGAGGTCCTCACTAAGCATGTGGAGGACAAGAAGGTGATCAGGAGGAGTCAGCATGGATTCACCAAAGGGAAATCATGCTTGACCAAGCCTTCCAGGACAGTGAGGTGGATGGAGAACTGGCTGGATGGCCGAGCTCAGAGGGTTGTGGTCAGTGGCACAGTCTAGCTGGAGGCCTGTGGCTAGTGGTGTCCCCCAGGGCTCAGTCCTGGGTCCAGTCTTGTTCAATGTATTCCTCAATGACCTGGAGGAAGGGACAGAGTGCACCCTCAGCAAGTTTGCTGATGATACTAAACTGGGGGGAGAGGCTAACACACCAGAAGGCTGTGCTGCCATTCAGAGGGACCTGGACAGGCTGGAGAGGTGGGCGGAGAGGAACCTCCTGAAGTTCAACAAAGGCAAGTGCAAGGTCCTGCACCTAGGCAGGAATAATCCCATGCACCAGGACAGGCTGGGGGTTGACCTGCTGCAAAGTGGCTCTGCAGAGAAGGACCTGGGAGTGCTGGTGGGCAACAAGTTAAACATGAGGCAGCAGTGTGCCCTTGTGGCCAAGAAGGCCCATGGTATGCTGGGGTGCATTAGGCAGAGTGTTGCCAGCAGGTGGAGGGAGGTGATCCTGCCCCTCTCCTCAGCCCTGGGGAGGCCTCACCTGGAGTACTGTGTCCAGTTCTGGGCTCCCCAGTACAAGAGAGACATGGCACTCCTGGAGAGAGTCCAGCGGAGGGCTACCAAGAGGATTAGAGGGCTGGAGCACCTCTCCTAGGAAGAAAGACTGCAAGAGCTGGGCCTGTTCAGCCTGGGGAAGAGAAGCTTGAGAGGCGATCTCATCAACGTGTACAAGCATCTGAAGGGGGAGTGTCAAGAGGATGAGGCCAGCCTCTTCTCCGTGGTGCCCAGCGACAGGACAAGAGGCAATGGGCACAAACTGAACCACAGGCAGCTCCATCTGAACCTGAGGAAAAACTTCTTCCCTGTGAGAGTGACAGAGCATTGGAACAGGTTGCCCAGAGAGGTAGTGGAGTCTCCTTCGCTGGAGATATTCAAAAGCCGTCTGGATGTGATCCTGGGCAATATGCTCTAGGTGACCCTGCTTGAGCAGGGAGGTTGGACGAGATGATCTCCAGAGGTCCCGTCCAACCTAAACGATTCTGTGATTCTGTGATTCTGTAAAACGCTGTGCATCAGGGCAGGCTGAGAGCTGACCGTCAGAGGAGTGACCCTGAGGAGAAGGGCCTGGACATGACAAGGGATGCCATAGGAGCCAGCAGTGCATGCTTGCACTAATGAGGCCAGCTGCATATGGGGCTGCTTCAGGAAGACCATGGCCACCCAGGCAAGGGCAGTCCCCATCCCCCTTGACTCAGCACTGGTGTGGCCACATCTGGAAGAGTGTGTCCCCGTGTGGGCTGCCCAGTGCTGGAGGAATGGGGAGGACCTGGAGAAGGTCCAGGGGAGGTCTCCCAAGATGGGGGTAGGGTCCTGAAGCACAAAGCCTGTATGGAGGGGCTGAGGGATGTGGCCTTCTTTAGCCTGGTGAAGGGGAGGCTAAGGGCATTCCAGTAGGAGCCTGGGAGTGCTTGAAGGGTGGTTTCAGAGGTGATGGAGAGTTTCTTGGTAATAGGAAATAGCAAGAGAAGGAGAAAGAGACAAAACAATTATGAGATACATTATGAGAAGTTCAGGCTGAACTTTTGGAAACTGGGATGTCACTTGTGCTGTGGTTCAACAGGACACCCAGAGGGAGTTGGTGGGGAGCCCCTGGCTTTGTGTCTGGATGAAAAGCAAGAGAGGGCAGAGAGCCATCAGTAAAGGTGGTCAGATGGCTGGGGGAGAGCAAAGTGGGGAAGCAGGCTGGGTGTCTACAGGCTGCAGGGACACAGACACAGGAGGGGGACAGCACAGGGCAGCCTGGGGTGGAGACGACTGAGGGCACTGCCAAGGCTGAAAGCCTCCGACAGGACGGAGGTCTTTGTGCTCTTGGCTTTCTCTGGTGTCTGCCACTGAGGCCAAGGAGACACTGTGTTTCTGACGGCCCCAGGTCCTCATTACGTCCCCACCCTCAGAGAGCCCAGGAGGTGCTGTCTCATCCTGCACGAAGCCTTGCACACCCCCACCCTCTCCCTGCCCCCACAAAGAGCCCTGAGCCAAGTCGGAGCGAAAGCACCACCCTGTGCAGGGGCTGGGTGTCAGTGCTGGCCCATGCTGTCTGATAACACACAGCAAGGTGGACTTGGTGTCACAGCCACCTGCACATTTCCTTTGCCAACCTGTAACAAGTGCCTCCAACTTTCTGCTCTCCTCAGCCCCTGGGAGGCTTTGTTGGTAATGGTCCTCAGGGGGACCCATTAACACTCCCCGAAACTTGGGATTTAATTCTGACTTTAACTTCTTCAGTGTTTTTCTCAGTTCCCTCTCAGTATCTGAGGTTCATGGGCTCAGCACCACATACACTCGAGGGGGGATTAAAAGGTCAGAAGCCCTAACAAGCCATGCCACTCCCCAGCATTTTCTTGAGGTCTCAGTTCTTGTGAGGCTAAGTGGAGAGCTCTCAGGAGGGCACTTACAAGAGGAAGATTTCAATGAGCGACCAAAAAAAAATCGGATGCTGGCTTTCACAGTTTTCTTCTTTTTTCAGCCCCGAGAATCCCTGTTATCCACATTGCTGGATTCCTATTGATTCAGAGGGTCTCCTAATGAAACCTGGATGTGTAGGAAAGGCAGGATTTCTGGTACGGGACATGTGTGGACAACCCTCCTCCTCCCCTCCCCAGCCCGGCCGGTTCTCCCATCAGCCCCTGGGGACCTACTTCGCTCTTGTTAACATCGAACCCTTTTCCACTCGCCTCTGTAGCTGAGTGTTATAGCTCCTGTGCCCCAAGTCCCACCTGCTTCCCTTAGAGAAGTGGATGTTATCGCTAGGCCACTCTTCTTCATTTTTGAAGGGTCCTGGAGAACAGGAGAGGTGCCTGACGAATGGAAGAAAGCCCATGTCACTCCAGTCTTCAAAAAGGGTAAGAAGGAGGAGCCAGGAATCTACAGGCCTGTCAGCCTCCCCTCCATCCCTGGAAAGGTGATCCTGGAGGTCCTCACTAAGCATGTGGAGGACAAGAAGGTGATCAGGAGGAGTCAGCATGGATTCACCAAAGGGAAATCATGCTTGACCAAGCCTTCCAGGACAGTGAGGTGGATGGAGAACTGGCTGGATGGCCGAGCTCAGAGGGTTGTGGTCAGTGGCACAGTCTAGCTGGAGGCCTGTGGCTAGTGGTGTCCCCCAGGGCTCAGTCCTGGGTCCAGTCTTGTTCAATGTATTCCTCAATGACCTGGAGGAAGGGACAGAGTGCACCCTCAGCAAGTTTGCTGATGATACTAAACTGGGGGGAGAGGCTAACACACCAGAAGGCTGTGCTGCCATTCAGAGGGACCTGGACAGGCTGGAGAGGTGGGCGGAGAGGAACCTCCTGAAGTTCAACAAAGGCAAGTGCAAGGTCCTGCACCTAGGCAGGAATAATCCCATGCACCAGGACAGGCTGGGGGTTGACCTGCTGCAAAGTGGCTCTGCAGAGAAGGACCTGGGAGTGCTGGTGGACAACAAGTTAAACATGAGGCAGCAGTGTGCCCTTGTGGCCAAGAAGGCCCATGGTATGCTGGGGTGCATTAGGCAGAGTGTTGCCAGCAGGTGGAGGGAGGTGATCCTGCCCCTCTCCTCAGCCCTGGGGAGGCCTCACCTGGAGTACTGTGTCCAGTTCTGGGCTCCCCAGTACAAGAGAGACATGGCACTCCTGGAGAGAGTCCAGCGGAGGGCTACCAAGAGGATTAGAGGGCTGGAGCACCTCTCCTAGGAAGAAAGACTGCAAGAGCTGGGCCTGTTCAGCCTGGGGAAGAGAAGCTTGAGAGGCGATCTCATCAACGTGTACAAGCATCTGAAGGGGGAGTGTCAAGAGGATGAGGCCAGCCTCTTCTCCGTGGTGCCCAGCGACAGGACAAGAGGCAATGGGCACAAACTGAACCACAGGCAGCTCCATCTGAACCTGAGGAAAAACTTCTTCCCTGTGAGAGTGACAGAGCATTGGAACAGGTTGCCCAGAGAGGTAGTGGAGTCTCCTTCGCTGGAGATATTCAAAAGCCGTCTGGATGTGATCCTGGGCAATATGCTCTAGGTGACCCTGCTTGAGCAGGGAGGTTGGACGAGATGATCTCCAGAGGTCCCGTCCAACCTAAACGATTCTGTGATTCTGTGATTCTGTAAAACGCTGTGCATCAGGGCAGGCTGAGAGCTGACCGTCAGAGGAGTGACCCTGAGGAGAAGGGCCTGGACATGACAAGGGATGCCATAGGAGCCAGCAGTGCATGCTTGCACTAATGAGGCCAGCTGCATATGGGGCTGCTTCAGGAAGACCATGGCCACCCAGGCAAGGGCAGTCCCCATCCCCCTTGACTCAGCACTGGTGTGGCCACATCTGGAAGAGTGTGTCCCCGTGTGGGCTGCCCAGTGCTGGAGGAATGGGGAGGACCTGGAGAAGGTCCAGGGGAGGTCTCCCAAGATGGGGGTAGGGTCCTGAAGCACAAAGCCTGTATGGAGGGGCTGAGGGATGTGGCCTTCTTTAGCCTGGTGAAGGGGAGGCTAAGGGCATTCCAGTAGGAGCCTGGGAGTGCTTGAAGGGTGGTTTCAGAGGTGATGGAGAGTTTCTTGGTAATAGGAAATAGCAAGAGAAGGAGAAAGAGACAAAACAATTATGAGATACATTATGAGAAGTTCAGGCTGAACTTTTGGAAACTGGGATGTCACTTGTGCTGTGGTTCAACAGGACACCCAGAGGGAGTTGGTGGGGAGCCCCTGGCTTTGTGTCTGGATGAAAAGCAAGAGAGGGCAGAGAGCCATCAGTAAAGGTGGTCAGATGGCTGGGGGAGAGCAAAGTGGGGAAGCAGGCTGGGTGTCTACAGGCTGCAGGGACACAGACACAGGAGGGGGACAGCACAGGGCAGCCTGGGGTGGAGACGACTGAGGGCACTGCCAAGGCTGAAAGCCTCCGACAGGACGGAGGTCTTTGTGCTCTTGGCTTTCTCTGGTGTCTGCCACTGAGGCCAAGGAGACACTGTGTTTCTGACGGCCCCAGGTCCTCATTACGTCCCCACCCTCAGAGAGCCCAGGAGGTGCTGTCTCATCCTGCACGAAGTCTTGCACACCCCCACCCTCTCCCTGCCCCCACAAAGAGCCCTGAGCCAAGTCGGAGCGAAAGCACCACCCTGTGCAGGGGCTGGGTGTCAGTGCTGGCCCATGCTGTCTGATAACACACAGCAAGGTGGACTTGGTGTCACAGCCACCTGCACATTTCCTTTGCCAACCTGTAACAAGTGCCTCCAACTTTCTGCTCTCCTCAGCCCCTGGGAGGCTTTGTTGGTAATGGTCCTCAGGGGGACCCATTAACACTCCCCGAAACTTGGGATTTAATTCTGACTTTAACTTCTTCAGTGTTTTTCTCAGTTCCCTCTCAGTATCTGAGGTTCATGGGCTCAGCACCACATACACTCGAGGGGGGATTAAAAGGTCAGAAGCCCTAACAAGCCATGCCACTCCCCAGCATTTTCTTGAGGTCTCAGTTCTTGTGAGGCTAAGTGGAGAGCTCTCAGGAGGGCACTTACAAGAGGAAGATTTCAATGAGCGACCAAAAAAAAATCGGATGCTGGCTTTCACAGTTTTCTTCTTTTTTCAGCCCCGAGAATCCCTGTTATCCACATTGCTGGATTCCTATTGATTCAGAGGGTCTCCTAATGAAACCTGGATGTGTAGGAAAGGCAGGATTTCTGGTACGGGACATGTGTGGACAACCCTCCTCCTCCCCTCCCCAGCCCGGCCGGTTCTCCCATCAGCCCCTGGGGACCTACTTCGCTCTTGTTAACATCGAACCCTTTTCCACTCGCCTCTGTAGCTGAGTGTTATAGCTCCTGTGCCCCAAGTCCCACCTGCTTCCCTTAGAGAAGTGGATGTTATCGCTAGGCCACTCTTCTTCATTTTTGAAGGGTCCTGGAGAACAGGAGAGGTGCCTGACGAATGGAAGAAAGCCCATGTCACTCCAGTCTTCAAAAAGGGTAAGAAGGAGGAGCCAGGAATCTACAGGCCTGTCAGCCTCCCCTCCATCCCTGGAAAGGTGATCCTGGAGGTCCTCACTAAGCATGTGGAGGACAAGAAGGTGATCAGGAGGAGTCAGCATGGATTCACCAAAGGGAAATCATGCTTGACCAAGCCTTCCAGGACAGTGAGGTGGATGGAGAACTGGCTGGATGGCCGAGCTCAGAGGGTTGTGGTCAGTGGCACAGTCTAGCTGGAGGCCTGTGGCTAGTGGTGTCCCCCAGGGCTCAGTCCTGGGTCCAGTCTTGTTCAATGTATTCCTCAATGACCTGGAGGAAGGGACAGAGTGCACCCTCAGCAAGTTTGCTGATGATACTAAACTGGGGGGAGAGGCTAACACACCAGAAGGCTGTGCTGCCATTCAGAGGGACCTGGACAGGCTGGAGAGGTGGGCGGAGAGGAACCTCCTGAAGTTCAACAAAGGCAAGTGCAAGGTCCTGCACCTAGGCAGGAATAATCCCATGCACCAGGACAGGCTGGGGGTTGACCTGCTGCAAAGTGGCTCTGCAGAGAAGGACCTGGGAGTGCTGGTGGACAACAAGTTAAACATGAGGCAGCAGTGTGCCCTTGTGGCCAAGAAGGCCCATGGTATGCTGGGGTGCATTAGGCAGAGTGTTGCCAGCAGGTGGAGGGAGGTGATCCTGCCCCTCTCCTCAGCCCTGGGGAGGCCTCACCTGGAGTACTGTGTCCAGTTCTGGGCTCCCCAGTACAAGAGAGACATGGCACTCCTGGAGAGAGTCCAGCGGAGGGCTACCAAGAGGATTAGAGGGCTGGAGCACCTCTCCTAGGAAGAAAGACTGCAAGAGCTGGGCCTGTTCAGCCTGGGGAAGAGAAGCTTGAGAGGCGATCTCATCAACGTGTACAAGCATCTGAAGGGGGAGTGTCAAGAGGATGAGGCCAGCCTCTTCTCCGTGGTGCCCAGCGACAGGACAAGAGGCAATGGGCACAAACTGAACCACAGGCAGCTCCATCTGAACCTGAGGAAAAACTTCTTCCCTGTGAGAGTGACAGAGCATTGGAACAGGTTGCCCAGAGAGGTAGTGGAGTCTCCTTCGCTGGAGATATTCAAAAGCCGTCTGGATGTGATCCTGGGCAATATGCTCTAGGTGACCCTGCTTGAGCAGGGAGGTTGGACGAGATGATCTCCAGAGGTCCCGTCCAACCTAAACGATTCTGTGATTCTGTGATTCTGTAAAACGCTGTGCATCAGGGCAGGCTGAGAGCTGACCGTCAGAGGAGTGACCCTGAGGAGAAGGGCCTGGACATGACAAGGGATGCCATAGGAGCCAGCAGTGCATGCTTGCACTAATGAGGCCAGCTGCATATGGGGCTGCTTCAGGAAGACCATGGCCACCCAGGCAAGGGCAGTCCCCATCCCCCTTGACTCAGCACTGGTGTGGCCACATCTGGAAGAGTGTGTCCCCGTGTGGGCTGCCCAGTGCTGGAGGAATGGGGAGGACCTGGAGAAGGTCCAGGGGAGGTCTCCCAAGGTGGGGGTAGGGTCCTGAAGCACAAAGCCTGTATGGAGGGGCTGAGGGATGTGGCCTTCTTTAGCCTGGTGAAGGGGAGGCTAAGGGCATTCCAGTAGGAGCCTGGGAGTGCTTGAAGGGTGGTTTCAGAGGTGATGGAGAGTTTCTTGGTAATAGGAAATAGCAAGAGAAGGAGAAAGAGACAAAACAATTATGAGATACATTATGAGAAGTTCAGGCTGAACTTTTGGAAACTGGGATGTCACTTGTGCTGTGGTTCAACAGGACACCCAGAGGGAGTTGGTGGGGAGCCCCTGGCTTTGTGTCTGGATGAAAAGCAAGAGAGGGCAGAGAGCCATCAGTAAAGGTGGTCAGATGGCTGGGGGAGAGCAAAGTGGGGAAGCAGGCTGGGTGTCTACAGGCTGCAGGGACACAGACACAGGAGGGGGACAGCACAGGGCAGCCTGGGGTGGAGACGACTGAGGGCACTGCCAAGGCTGAAAGCCTCCGACAGGACGGAGGTCTTTGTGCTCTTGGCTTTCTCTGGTGTCTGCCACTGAGGCCAAGGAGACACTGTGTTTCTGACGGCCCCAGGTCTTCATTACGTCCCCACCCTCAGAGAGCCCAGGAGGTGCTGTCTCATCCTGCACGAAGTCTTGCACACCCCCACCCTCTCCCTGCCCCCACAAAGAGCCCTGAGCCAAGTCGGAGCGAAAGCACCACCCTGTGCAGGGGCTGGGTGTCAGTGCTGGCCCATGCTGTCTGATAACACACAGCAAGGTGGACTTGGTGTCACAGCCACCTGCACATTTCCTTTGCCAACCTGTAACAAGTGCCTCCAACTTTCTGCTCTCCTCAGCCCCTGGGAGGCTTTGTTGGTAATGGTCCTCAGGGGGACCCATTAACACTCCCCGAAACTTGGGATTTAATTCTGACTTTAACTTCTTCAGTGTTTTTCTCAGTTCCCTCTCAGTATCTGAGGTTCATGGGCTCAGCACCACATACACTCGAGGGGGGATTAAAAGGTCAGAAGCCCTAACAAGCCATGCCACTCCCCAGCATTTTCTTGAGGTCTCAGTTCTTGTGAGGCTAAGTGGAGAGCTCTCAGGAGGGCACTTACAAGAGGAAGATTTCAATGAGCGACCAAAAAAAAATCGGATGCTGGCTTTCACAGTTTTCTTCTTTTTTCAGCCCCGAGAATCCCTGTTATCCACATTGCTGGATTCCTATTGATTCAGAGGGTCTCCTAATGAAACCTGGATGTGTAGGAAAGGCAGGATTTCTGGTACGGGACATGTGTGGACAACCCTCCTCCTCCCCTCCCCAGCCCGGCCGGTTCTCCCATCAGCCCCTGGGGACCTACTTCGCTCTTGTTAACATCGAACCCTTTTCCACTCGCCTCTGTAGCTGAGTGTTATAGCTCCTGTGCCCCAAGTCCCACCTGCTTCCCTTAGAGAAGTGGATGTTATCGCTAGGCCACTCTTCTTCATTTTTGAAGGGTCCTGGAGAACAGGAGAGGTGCCTGACGAATGGAAGAAAGCCCATGTCACTCCAGTCTTCAAAAAGGGTAAGAAGGAGGAGCCAGGAATCTACAGGCCTGTCAGCCTCCCCTCCATCCCTGGAAAGGTGATCCTGGAGGTCCTCACTAAGCATGTGGAGGACAAGAAGGTGATCAGGAGGAGTCAGCATGGATTCACCAAAGGGAAATCATGCTTGACCAAGCCTTCCAGGACAGTGAGGTGGATGGAGAACTGGCTGGATGGCCGAGCTCAGAGGGTTGTGGTCAGTGGCACAGTCTAGCTGGAGGCCTGTGGCTAGTGGTGTCCCCCAGGGCTCAGTCCTGGGTCCAGTCTTGTTCAATGTATTCCTCAATGACCTGGAGGAAGGGACAGAGTGCACCCTCAGCAAGTTTGCTGATGATACTAAACTGGGGGGAGAGGCTAACACACCAGAAGGCTGTGCTGCCATTCAGAGGGACCTGGACAGGCTGGAGAGGTGGGCGGAGAGGAACCTCCTGAAGTTCAACAAAGGCAAGTGCAAGGTCCTGCACCTAGGCAGGAATAATCCCATGCACCAGGACAGGCTGGGGGTTGACCTGCTGCAAAGTGGCTCTGCCGAGAAGGACCTGGGAGTGCTGGTGGGCAACAAGTTAAACATGAGGCAGCAGTGTGCCCTTGTGGCCAAGAAGGCCCATGGTATGCTGGGGTGCATTAGGCAGAGTGTTGCCAGCAGGTGGAGGGAGGTGATCCTGCCCCTCTCCTCAGCCCTGGGGAGGCCTCACCTGGAGTACTGTGTCCAGTTCTGGGCTCCCCAGTACAAGAGAGACATGGCACTCCTGGAGAGAGTCCAGCGGAGGGCTACCAAGAGGATTAGAGGGCTGGAGCACCTCTCCTAGGAAGAAAGACTGCAAGAGCTGGGCCTGTTCAGCCTGGGGAAGAGAAGCTTGAGAGGCGATCTCATCAACGTGTACAAGCATCTGAAGGGGGAGTGTCAAGAGGATGAGGCCAGCCTCTTCTCCGTGGTGCCCAGCGACAGGACAAGAGGCAATGGGCACAAACTGAACCACAGGCAGCTCCATCTGAACCTGAGGAAAAACTTCTTCCCTGTGAGAGTGACAGAGCATTGGAACAGGTTGCCCAGAGAGGTAGTGGAGTCTCCTTCGCTGGAGATATTCAAAAGCCGTCTGGATGTGATCCTGGGCAATATGCTCTAGGTGACCCTGCTTGAGCAGGGAGGTTGGACGAGATGATCTCCAGAGGTCCCGTCCAACCTAAACGATTCTGTGATTCTGTGATTCTGTAAAACGCTGTGCATCAGGGCAGGCTGAGAGCTGACCGTCAGAGGAGTGACCCTGAGGAGAAGGGCCTGGACATGACAAGGGATGCCATAGGAGCCAGCAGTGCATGCTTGCACTAATGAGGCCAGCTGCATATGGGGCTGCTTCAGGAAGACCATGGCCACCCAGGCAAGGGCAGTCCCCATCCCCCTTGACTCAGCACTGGTGTGGCCACATCTGGAAGAGTGTGTCCCCGTGTGGGCTGCCCAGTGCTGGAGGAATGGGGAGGACCTGGAGAAGGTCCAGGGGAGGTCTCCCAAGGTGGGGGTAGGGTCCTGAAGCACAAAGCCTGTATGGAGGGGCTGAGGGATGTGGCCTTCTTTAGCCTGGTGAAGGGGAGGCTAAGGGCATTCCAGTAGGAGCCTGGGAGTGCTTGAAGGGTGGTTTCAGAGGTGATGGAGAGTTTCTTGGTAATAGGAAATAGCAAGAGAAGGAGAAAGAGACAAAACAATTATGAGATACATTATGAGAAGTTCAGGCTGAACTTTTGGAAACTGGGATGTCACTTGTGCTGTGGTTCAACAGGACACCCAGAGGGAGTTGGTGGGGAGCCCCTGGCTTTGTGTCTGGATGAAAAGCAAGAGAGGGCAGAGAGCCATCAGTAAAGGTGGTCAGATGGCTGGGGGAGAGCAAAGTGGGGAAGCAGGCTGGGTGTCTACAGGCTGCAGGGACACAGACACAGGAGGGGGACAGCACAGGGCAGCCTGGGGTGGAGACGACTGAGGGCACTGCCAAGGCTGAAAGCCTCCGACAGGACGGAGGTCTTTGTGCTCTTGGCTTTCTCTGGTGTCTGCCACTGAGGCCAAGGAGACACTGTGTTTCTGACGGCCCCAGGTCCTCATTACGTCCCCACCCTCAGAGAGCCCAGGAGGTGCTGTCTCATCCTGCACGAAGTCTTGCACACCCCCACCCTCTCCCTGCCCCCACAAAGAGCCCTGAGCCAAGTCGGAGCGAAAGCACCACCCTGTGCAGGGGCTGGGTGTCAGTGCTGGCCCATGCTGTCTGATAACACACAGCAAGGTGGACTTGGTGTCACAGCCACCTGCACATTTCCTTTGCCAACCTGTAACAAGTGCCTCCAACTTTCTGCTCTCCTCAGCCCCTGGGAGGCTTTGTTGGTAATGGTCCTCAGGGGGACCCATTAACACTCCCCGAAACTTGGGATTTAATTCTGACTTTAACTTCTTCAGTGTTTTTCTCAGTTCCCTCTCAGTATCTGAGGTTCATGGGCTCAGCACCACATACACTCGAGGGGGGATTAAAAGGTCAGAAGCCCTAACAAGCCATGCCACTCCCCAGCATTTTCTTGAGGTCTCAGTTCTTGTGAGGCTAAGTGGAGAGCTCTCAGGAGGGCACTTACAAGAGGAAGATTTCAATGAGCGACCAAAAAAAAATCGGATGCTGGCTTTCACAGTTTTCTTCTTTTTTCAGCCCCGAGAATCCCTGTTATCCACATTGCTGGATTCCTATTGATTCAGAGGGTCTCCTAATGAAACCTGGATGTGTAGGAAAGGCAGGATTTCTGGTACGGGACATGTGTGGACAACCCTCCTCCTCCCCTCCCCAGCCCGGCCGGTTCTCCCATCAGCCCCTGGGGACCTACTTCGCTCTTGTTAACATCGAACCCTTTTCCACTCGCCTCTGTAGCTGAGTGTTATAGCTCCTGTGCCCCAAGTCCCACCTGCTTCCCTTAGAGAAGTGGATGTTATCGCTAGGCCACTCTTCTTCATTTTTGAAGGGTCCTGGAGAACAGGAGAGGTGCCTGACGAATGGAAGAAAGCCCATGTCACTCCAGTCTTCAAAAAGGGTAAGAAGGAGGAGCCAGGAATCTACAGGCCTGTCAGCCTCCCCTCCATCCCTGGAAAGGTGATCCTGGAGGTCCTCACTAAGCATGTGGAGGACAAGAAGGTGATCAGGAGGAGTCAGCATGGATTCACCAAAGGGAAATCATGCTTGACCAAGCCTTCCAGGACAGTGAGGTGGATGGAGAACTGGCTGGATGGCCGAGCTCAGAGGGTTGTGGTCAGTGGCACAGTCTAGCTGGAGGCCTGTGGCTAGTGGTGTCCCCCAGGGCTCAGTCCTGGGTCCAGTCTTGTTCAATGTATTCCTCAATGACCTGGAGGAAGGGACAGAGTGCACCCTCAGCAAGTTTGCTGATGATACTAAACTGGGGGGAGAGGCTAACACACCAGAAGGCTGTGCTGCCATTCAGAGGGACCTGGACAGGCTGGAGAGGTGGGCGGAGAGGAACCTCCTGAAGTTCAACAAAGGCAAGTGCAAGGTCCTGCACCTAGGCAGGAATAATCCCATGCACCAGGACAGGCTGGGGGTTGACCTGCTGCAAAGTGGCTCTGCAGAGAAGGACCTGGGAGTGCTGGTGGGCAACAAGTTAAACATGAGGCAGCAGTGTGCCCTTGTGGCCAAGAAGGCCCATGGTATGCTGGGGTGCATTAGGCAGAGTGTTGCCAGCAGGTGGAGGGAGGTGATCCTGCCCCTCTCCTCAGCCCTGGGGAGGCCTCACCTGGAGTACTGTGTCCAGTTCTGGGCTCCCCAGTACAAGAGAGACATGGCACTCCTGGAGAGAGTCCAGCGGAGGGCTACCAAGAGGATTAGAGGGCTGGAGCACCTCTCCTAGGAAGAAAGACTGCAAGAGCTGGGCCTGTTCAGCCTGGGGAAGAGAAGCTTGAGAGGCGATCTCATCAACGTGTACAAGCATCTGAAGGGGGAGTGTCAAGAGGATGAGGCCAGCCTCTTCTCCGTGGTGCCCAGCGACAGGACAAGAGGCAATGGGCACAAACTGAACCACAGGCAGCTCCATCTGAACCTGAGGAAAAACTTCTTCCCTGTGAGAGTGACAGAGCATTGGAACAGGTTGCCCAGAGAGGTAGTGGAGTCTCCTTCGCTGGAGATATTCAAAAGCCGTCTGGATGTGATCCTGGGCAATATGCTCTAGGTGACCCTGCTTGAGCAGGGAGGTTGGACGAGATGATCTCCAGAGGTCCCGTCCAACCTAAACGATTCTGTGATTCTGTGATTCTGTAAAACGCTGTGCATCAGGGCAGGCTGAGAGCTGACCGTCAGAGGAGTGACCCTGAGGAGAAGGGCCTGGACATGACAAGGGATGCCATAGGAGCCAGCAGTGCATGCTTGCACTAATGAGGCCAGCTGCATATGGGGCTGCTTCAGGAAGACCATGGCCACCCAGGCAAGGGCAGTCCCCATCCCCCTTGACTCAGCACTGGTGTGGCCACATCTGGAAGAGTGTGTCCCCGTGTGGGCTGCCCAGTGCTGGAGGAATGGGGAGGACCTGGAGAAGGTCCAGGGGAGGTCTCCCAAGGTGGGGGTAGGGTCCTGAAGCACAAAGCCTGTATGGAGGGGCTGAGGGATGTGGCCTTCTTTAGCCTGGTGAAGGGGAGGCTAAGGGCATTCCAGTAGGAGCCTGGGAGTGCTTGAAGGGTGGTTTCAGAGGTGATGGAGAGTTTCTTGGTAATAGGAAATAGCAAGAGAAGGAGAAAGAGACAAAACAATTATGAGATACATTATGAGAAGTTCAGGCTGAACTTTTGGAAACTGGGATGTCACTTGTGCTGTGGTTCAACAGGACACCCAGAGGGAGTTGGTGGGGAGCCCCTGGCTTTGTGTCTGGATGAAAAGCAAGAGAGGGCAGAGAGCCATCAGTAAAGGTGGTCAGATGGCTGGGGGAGAGCAAAGTGGGGAAGCAGGCTGGGTGTCTACAGGCTGCAGGGACACAGACACAGGAGGGGGACAGCACAGGGCAGCCTGGGGTGGAGACGACTGAGGGCACTGCCAAGGCTGAAAGCCTCCGACAGGACGGAGGTCTTTGTGCTCTTGGCTTTCTCTGGTGTCTGCCACTGAGGCCAAGGAGACACTGTGTTTCTGACGGCCCCAGGTCCTCATTACGTCCCCACCCTCAGAGAGCCCAGGAGGTGCTGTCTCATCCTGCACGAAGTCTTGCACACCCCCACCCTCTCCCTGCCCCCACAAAGAGCCCTGAGCCAAGTCGGAGCGAAAGCACCACCCTGTGCAGGGGCTGGGTGTCAGTGCTGGCCCATGCTGTCTGATAACACACAGCAAGGTGGACTTGGTGTCACAGCCACCTGCACATTTCCTTTGCCAACCTGTAACAAGTGCCTCCAACTTTCTGCTCTCCTCAGCCCCTGGGAGGCTTTGTTGGTAATGGTCCTCAGGGGGACCCATTAACACTCCCCGAAACTTGGGATTTAATTCTGACTTTAACTTCTTCAGTGTTTTTCTCAGTTCCCTCTCAGTATCTGAGGTTCATGGGCTCAGCACCACATACACTCGAGGGGGGATTAAAAGGTCAGAAGCCCTAACAAGCCATGCCACTCCCCAGCATTTTCTTGAGGTCTCAGTTCTTGTGAGGCTAAGTGGAGAGCTCTCAGGAGGGCACTTACAAGAGGAAGATTTCAATGAGCGACCAAAAAAAAATCGGATGCTGGCTTTCACAGTTTTCTTCTTTTTTCAGCCCCGAGAATCCCTGTTATCCACATTGCTGGATTCCTATTGATTCAGAGGGTCTCCTAATGAAACCTGGATGTGTAGGAAAGGCAGGATTTCTGGTACGGGACATGTGTGGACAACCCTCCTCCTCCCCTCCCCAGCCCGGCCGGTTCTCCCATCAGCCCCTGGGGACCTACTTCGCTCTTGTTAACATCGAACCCTTTTCCACTCGCCTCTGTAGCTGAGTGTTATAGCTCCTGTGCCCCAAGTCCCACCTGCTTCCCTTAGAGAAGTGGATGTTATCGCTAGGCCACTCTTCTTCATTTTTGAAGGGTCCTGGAGAACAGGAGAGGTGCCTGACGAATGGAAGAAAGCCCATGTCACTCCAGTCTTCAAAAAGGGTAAGAAGGAGGAGCCAGGAATCTACAGGCCTGTCAGCCTCCCCTCCATCCCTGGAAAGGTGATCCTGGAGGTCCTCACTAAGCATGTGGAGGACAAGAAGGTGATCAGGAGGAGTCAGCATGGATTCACCAAAGGGAAATCATGCTTGACCAAGCCTTCCAGGACAGTGAGGTGGATGGAGAACTGGCTGGATGGCCGAGCTCAGAGGGTTGTGGTCAGTGGCACAGTCTAGCTGGAGGCCTGTGGCTAGTGGTGTCCCCCAGGGCTCAGTCCTGGGTCCAGTCTTGTTCAATGTATTCCTCAATGACCTGGAGGAAGGGACAGAGTGCACCCTCAGCAAGTTTGCTGATGATACTAAACTGGGGGGAGAGGCTAACACACCAGAAGGCTGTGCTGCCATTCAGAGGGACCTGGACAGGCTGGAGAGGTGGGCGGAGAGGAACCTCCTGAAGTTCAACAAAGGCAAGTGCAAGGTCCTGCACCTAGGCAGGAATAATCCCATGCACCAGGACAGGCTGGGGGTTGACCTGCTGCAAAGTGGCTCTGCCGAGAAGGACCTGGGAGTGCTGGTGGGCAACAAGTTAAACATGAGGCAGCAGTGTGCCCTTGTGGCCAAGAAGGCCCATGGTATGCTGGGGTGCATTAGGCAGAGTGTTGCCAGCAGGTGGAGGGAGGTGATCCTGCCCCTCTCCTCAGCCCTGGGGAGGCCTCACCTGGAGTACTGTGTCCAGTTCTGGGCTCCCCAGTACAAGAGAGACATGGCACTCCTGGAGAGAGTCCAGCGGAGGGCTACCAAGAGGATTAGAGGGCTGGAGCACCTCTCCTAGGAAGAAAGACTGCAAGAGCTGGGCCTGTTCAGCCTGGGGAAGAGAAGCTTGAGAGGCGATCTCATCAACGTGTACAAGCATCTGAAGGGGGAGTGTCAAGAGGATGAGGCCAGCCTCTTCTCCGTGGTGCCCAGCGACAGGACAAGAGGCAATGGGCACAAACTGAACCACAGGCAGCTCCATCTGAACCTGAGGAAAAACTTCTTCCCTGTGAGAGTGACAGAGCATTGGAACAGGTTGCCCAGAGAGGTAGTGGAGTCTCCTTCGCTGGAGATATTCAAAAGCCGTCTGGATGTGATCCTGGGCAATATGCTCTAGGTGACCCTGCTTGAGCAGGGAGGTTGGACGAGATGATCTCCAGAGGTCCCGTCCAACCTAAACGATTCTGTGATTCTGTGATTCTGTAAAACGCTGTGCATCAGGGCAGGCTGAGAGCTGACCGTCAGAGGAGTGACCCTGAGGAGAAGGGCCTGGACATGACAAGGGATGCCATAGGAGCCAGCAGTGCATGCTTGCACTAATGAGGCCAGCTGCATATGGGGCTGCTTCAGGAAGACCATGGCCACCCAGGCAAGGGCAGGTCCCCATCCCCCTTGACTCAGCACTGGTGTGGCCACATCTGGAAGAGTGTGTCCCCGTGTGGGCTGCCCAGTGCTGGAGGAATGGGGAGGACCTGGAGAAGGTCCAGGGGAGGTCTCCCAAGGTGGGGGTAGGGTCCTGAAGCACAAAGCCTGTATGGAGGGGCTGAGGGATGTGGCCTTCTTTAGCCTGGTGAAGGGGAGGCTAAGGGCATTCCAGTAGGAGCCTGGGAGTGCTTGAAGGGTGGTTTCAGAGGTGATGGAGAGTTTCTTGGTAATAGGAAATAGCAAGAGAAGGAGAAAGAGACAAAACAATTATGAGATACATTATGAGAAGTTCAGGCTGAACTTTTGGAAACTGGGATGTCACTTGTGCTGTGGTTCAACAGGACACCCAGAGGGAGTTGGTGGGGAGCCCCTGGCTTTGTGTCTGGATGAAAAGCAAGAGAGGGCAGAGAGCCATCAGTAAAGGTGGTCAGATGGCTGGGGGAGAGCAAAGTGGGGAAGCAGGCTGGGTGTCTACAGGCTGCAGGGACACAGACACAGGAGGGGGACAGCACAGGGCAGCCTGGGGTGGAGACGACTGAGGGCACTGCCAAGGCTGAAAGCCTCCGACAGGACGGAGGTCTTTGTGCTCTTGGCTTTCTCTGGTGTCTGCCACTGAGGCCAAGGAGACACTGTGTTTCTGACGGCCCCAGGTCCTCATTACGTCCCCACCCTCAGAGAGCCCAGGAGGTGCTGTCTCATCCTGCACGAAGTCTTGCACACCCCCACCCTCTCCCTGCCCCCACAAAGAGCCCTGAGCCAAGTCGGAGCGAAAGCACCACCCTGTGCAGGGGCTGGGTGTCAGTGCTGGCCCATGCTGTCTGATAACACACAGCAAGGTGGACTTGGTGTCACAGCCACCTGCACATTTCCTTTGCCAACCTGTAACAAGTGCCTCCAACTTTCTGCTCTCCTCAGCCCCTGGGAGGCTTTGTTGGTAATGGTCCTCAGGGGGACCCATTAACACTCCCCGAAACTTGGGATTTAATTCTGACTTTAACTTCTTCAGTGTTTTTCTCAGTTCCCTCTCAGTATCTGAGGTTCATGGGCTCAGCACCACATACACTCGAGGGGGGATTAAAAGGTCAGAAGCCCTAACAAGCCATGCCACTCCCCAGCATTTTCTTGAGGTCTCAGTTCTTGTGAGGCTAAGTGGAGAGCTCTCAGGAGGGCACTTACAAGAGGAAGATTTCAATGAGCGACCAAAAAAAAATCGGATGCTGGCTTTCACAGTTTTCTTCTTTTTTCAGCCCCGAGAATCCCTGTTATCCACATTGCTGGATTCCTATTGATTCAGAGGGTCTCCTAATGAAACCTGGATGTGTAGGAAAGGCAGGATTTCTGGTACGGGACATGTGTGGACAACCCTCCTCCTCCCCTCCCCAGCCCGGCCGGTTCTCCCATCAGCCCCTGGGGACCTACTTCGCTCTTGTTAACATCGAACCCTTTTCCACTCGCCTCTGTAGCTGAGTGTTATAGCTCCTGTGCCCCAAGTCCCACCTGCTTCCCTTAGAGAAGTGGATGTTATCGCTAGGCCACTCTTCTTCATTTTTGAAGGGTCCTGGAGAACAGGAGAGGTGCCTGACGAATGGAAGAAAGCCCATGTCACTCCAGTCTTCAAAAAGGGTAAGAAGGAGGAGCCAGGAATCTACAGGCCTGTCAGCCTCCCCTCCATCCCTGGAAAGGTGATCCTGGAGGTCCTCACTAAGCATGTGGAGGACAAGAAGGTGATCAGGAGGAGTCAGCATGGATTCACCAAAGGGAAATCATGCTTGACCAAGCCTTCCAGGACAGTGAGGTGGATGGAGAACTGGCTGGATGGCCGAGCTCAGAGGGTTGTGGTCAGTGGCACAGTCTAGCTGGAGGCCTGTGGCTAGTGGTGTCCCCCAGGGCTCAGTCCTGGGCCCAGTCTTGTTCAATGTATTCCTCAATGACCTGGAGGAAGGGACAGAGTGCACCCTCAGCAAGTTTGCTGATGATACTAAACTGGGGGGAGAGGCTAACACACCAGAAGGCTGTGCTGCCATTCAGAGGGACCTGGACAGGCTGGAGAGGTGGGCGGAGAGGAACCTCCTGAAGTTCAACAAAGGCAAGTGCAAGGTCCTGCACCTAGGCAGGAATAATCCCATGCACCAGGACAGGCTGGGGGTTGACCTGCTGCAAAGTGGCTCTGCCGAGAAGGACCTGGGAGTGCTGGTGGGCAACAAGTTAAACATGAGGCAGCAGTGTGCCCTTGTGGCCAAGAAGGCCCATGGTATGCTGGGGTGCATTAGGCAGAGTGTTGCCAGCAGGTGGAGGGAGGTGATCCTGCCCCTCTCCTCAGCCCTGGGGAGGCCTCACCTGGAGTACTGTGTCCAGTTCTGGGCTCCCCAGTACAAGAGAGACATGGCACTCCTGGAGAGAGTCCAGCGGAGGGCTACCAAGAGGATTAGAGGGCTGGAGCACCTCTCCTAGGAAGAAAGACTGCAAGAGCTGGGCCTGTTCAGCCTGGGGAAGAGAAGCTTGAGAGGCGATCTCATCAACGTGTACAAGCATCTGAAGGGGGAGTGTCAAGAGGATGAGGCCAGCCTCTTCTCCGTGGTGCCCAGCGACAGGACAAGAGGCAATGGGCACAAACTGAACCACAGGCAGCTCCATCTGAACCTGAGGAAAAACTTCTTCCCTGTGAGAGTGACAGAGCATTGGAACAGGTTGCCCAGAGAGGTAGTGGAGTCTCCTTCGCTGGAGATATTCAAAAGCCGTCTGGATGTGATCCTGGGCAATATGCTCTAGGTGACCCTGCTTGAGCAGGGAGGTTGGACGAGATGATCTCCAGAGGTCCCGTCCAACCTAAACGATTCTGTGATTCTGTGATTCTGTAAAACGCTGTGCATCAGGGCAGGCTGAGAGCTGACCGTCAGAGGAGTGACCCTGAGGAGAAGGGCCTGGACATGACAAGGGATGCCATAGGAGCCAGCAGTGCATGCTTGCACTAATGAGGCCAGCTGCATATGGGGCTGCTTCAGGAAGACCATGGCCACCCAGGCAAGGGCAGGTCCCCATCCCCCTTGACTCAGCACTGGTGTGGCCACATCTGGAAGAGTGTGTCCCCGTGTGGGCTGCCCAGTGCTGGAGGAATGGGGAGGACCTGGAGAAGGTCCAGGGGAGGTCTCCCAAGGTGGGGGTAGGGTCCTGAAGCACAAAGCCTGTATGGAGGGGCTGAGGGATGTGGCCTTCTTTAGCCTGGTGAAGGGGAGGCTAAGGGCATTCCAGTAGGAGCCTGGGAGTGCTTGAAGGGTGGTTTCAGAGGTGATGGAGAGTTTCTTGGTAATAGGAAATAGCAAGAGAAGGAGAAAGAGACAAAACAATTATGAGATACATTATGAGAAGTTCAGGCTGAACTTTTGGAAACTGGGATGTCACTTGTGCTGTGGTTCAACAGGACACCCAGAGGGAGTTGGTGGGGAGCCCCTGGCTTTGTGTCTGGATGAAAAGCAAGAGAGGGCAGAGAGCCATCAGTAAAGGTGGTCAGATGGCTGGGGGAGAGCAAAGTGGGGAAGCAGGCTGGGTGTCTACAGGCTGCAGGGACACAGACACAGGAGGGGGACAGCACAGGGCAGCCTGGGGTGGAGACGACTGAGGGCACTGCCAAGGCTGAAAGCCTCCGACAGGACGGAGGTCTTTGTGCTCTTGGCTTTCTCTGGTGTCTGCCACTGAGGCCAAGGAGACACTGTGTTTCTGACGGCCCCAGGTCCTCATTACGTCCCCACCCTCAGAGAGCCCAGGAGGTGCTGTCTCATCCTGCACGAAGTCTTGCACACCCCCACCCTCTCCCTGCCCCCACAAAGAGCCCTGAGCCAAGTCGGAGCGAAAGCACCACCCTGTGCAGGGGCTGGGTGTCAGTGCTGGCCCATGCTGTCTGATAACACACAGCAAGGTGGACTTGGTGTCACAGCCACCTGCACATTTCCTTTGCCAACCTGTAACAAGTGCCTCCAACTTTCTGCTCTCCTCAGCCCCTGGGAGGCTTTGTTGGTAATGGTCCTCAGGGGGACCCATTAACACTCCCCGAAACTTGGGATTTAATTCTGACTTTAACTTCTTCAGTGTTTTTCTCAGTTCCCTCTCAGTATCTGAGGTTCATGGGCTCAGCACCACATACACTCGAGGGGGGATTAAAAGGTCAGAAGCCCTAACAAGCCATGCCACTCCCCAGCATTTTCTTGAGGTCTCAGTTCTTGTGAGGCTAAGTGGAGAGCTCTCAGGAGGGCACTTACAAGAGGAAGATTTCAATGAGCGACCAAAAAAAAATCGGATGCTGGCTTTCACAGTTTTCTTCTTTTTTCAGCCCCGAGAATCCCTGTTATCCACATTGCTGGATTCCTATTGATTCAGAGGGTCTCCTAATGAAACCTGGATGTGTAGGAAAGGCAGGATTTCTGGTACGGGACATGTGTGGACAACCCTCCTCCTCCCCTCCCCAGCCCGGCCGGTTCTCCCATCAGCCCCTGGGGACCTACTTCGCTCTTGTTAACATCGAACCCTTTTCCACTCGCCTCTGTAGCTGAGTGTTATAGCTCCTGTGCCCCAAGTCCCACCTGCTTCCCTTAGAGAAGTGGATGTTATCGCTAGGCCACTCTTCTTCATTTTTGAAGGGTCCTGGAGAACAGGAGAGGTGCCTGACGAATGGAAGAAAGCCCATGTCACTCCAGTCTTCAAAAAGGGTAAGAAGGAGGAGCCAGGAATCTACAGGCCTGTCAGCCTCCCCTCCATCCCTGGAAAGGTGATCCTGGAGGTCCTCACTAAGCATGTGGAGGACAAGAAGGTGATCAGGAGGAGTCAGCATGGATTCACCAAAGGGAAATCATGCTTGACCAAGCCTTCCAGGACAGTGAGGTGGATGGAGAACTGGCTGGATGGCCGAGCTCAGAGGGTTGTGGTCAGTGGCACAGTCTAGCTGGAGGCCTGTGGCTAGTGGTGTCCCCCAGGGCTCAGTCCTGGGCCCAGTCTTGTTCAATGTATTCCTCAATGACCTGGAGGAAGGGACAGAGTGCACCCTCAGCAAGTTTGCTGATGATACTAAACTGGGGGGAGAGGCTAACACACCAGAAGGCTGTGCTGCCATTCAGAGGGACCTGGACAGGCTGGAGAGGTGGGCGGAGAGGAACCTCCTGAAGTTCAACAAAGGCAAGTGCAAGGTCCTGCACCTAGGCAGGAATAATCCCATGCACCAGGACAGGCTGGGGGTTGACCTGCTGCAAAGTGGCTCTGCCGAGAAGGACCTGGGAGTGCTGGTGGGCAACAAGTTAAACATGAGGCAGCAGTGTGCCCTTGTGGCCAAGAAGGCCCATGGTATGCTGGGGTGCATTAGGCAGAGTGTTGCCAGCAGGTGGAGGGAGGTGATCCTGCCCCTCTCCTCAGCCCTGGGGAGGCCTCACCTGGAGTACTGTGTCCAGTTCTGGGCTCCCCAGTACAAGAGAGACATGGCACTCCTGGAGAGAGTCCAGCGGAGGGCTACCAAGAGGATTAGAGGGCTGGAGCACCTCTCCTAGGAAGAAAGACTGCAAGAGCTGGGCCTGTTCAGCCTGGGGAAGAGAAGCTTGAGAGGCGATCTCATCAACGTGTACAAGCATCTGAAGGGGGAGTGTCAAGAGGATGAGGCCAGCCTCTTCTCCGTGGTGCCCAGCGACAGGACAAGAGGCAATGGGCACAAACTGAACCACAGGCAGCTCCATCTGAACCTGAGGAAAAACTTCTTCCCTGTGAGAGTGACAGAGCATTGGAACAGGTTGCCCAGAGAGGTAGTGGAGTCTCCTTCGCTGGAGATATTCAAAAGCCGTCTGGATGTGATCCTGGGCAATATGCTCTAGGTGACCCTGCTTGAGCAGGGAGGTTGGACGAGATGATCTCCAGAGGTCCCGTCCAACCTAAACGATTCTGTGATTCTGTGATTCTGTAAAACGCTGTGCATCAGGGCAGGCTGAGAGCTGACCGTCAGAGGAGTGACCCTGAGGAGAAGGGCCTGGACATGACAAGGGATGCCATAGGAGCCAGCAGTGCATGCTTGCACTAATGAGGCCAGCTGCATATGGGGCTGCTTCAGGAAGACCATGGCCACCCAGGCAAGGGCAGGTCCCCATCCCCCTTGACTCAGCACTGGTGTGGCCACATCTGGAAGAGTGTGTCCCCGTGTGGGCTGCCCAGTGCTGGAGGAATGGGGAGGACCTGGAGAAGGTCCAGGGGAGGTCTCCCAAGGTGGGGGTAGGGTCCTGAAGCACAAAGCCTGTATGGAGGGGCTGAGGGATGTGGCCTTCTTTAGCCTGGTGAAGGGGAGGCTAAGGGCATTCCAGTAGGAGCCTGGGAGTGCTTGAAGGGTGGTTTCAGAGGTGATGGAGAGTTTCTTGGTAATAGGAAATAGCAAGAGAAGGAGAAAGAGACAAAACAATTATGAGATACATTATGAGAAGTTCAGGCTGAACTTTTGGAAACTGGGATGTCACTTGTGCTGTGGTTCAACAGGACACCCAGAGGGAGTTGGTGGGGAGCCCCTGGCTTTGTGTCTGGATGAAAAGCAAGAGAGGGCAGAGAGCCATCAGTAAAGGTGGTCAGATGGCTGGGGGAGAGCAAAGTGGGGAAGCAGGCTGGGTGTCTACAGGCTGCAGGGACACAGACACAGGAGGGGGACAGCACAGGGCAGCCTGGGGTGGAGACGACTGAGGGCACTGCCAAGGCTGAAAGCCTCCGACAGGACGGAGGTCTTTGTGCTCTTGGCTTTCTCTGGTGTCTGCCACTGAGGCCAAGGAGACACTGTGTTTCTGACAGCCCCAGGTCCTCATTACGTCCCCACCCTCAGAGAGCCCAGGAGGTGCTGTCTCATCCTGCACGAAGTCTTGCACACCCCCACCCTCTCCCTGCCCCCACAAAGAGCCCTGAGCCAAGTCGGAGCGAAAGCACCACCCTGTGCAGGGGCTGGGTGTCAGTGCTGGCCCATGCTGTCTGATAACACACAGCAAGGTGGACTTGGTGTCACAGCCACCTGCACATTTCCTTTGCCAACCTGTAACAAGTGCCTCCAACTTTCTGCTCTCCTCAGCCCCTGGGAGGCTTTGTTGGTAATGGTCCTCAGGGGGACCCATTAACACTCCCCGAAACTTGGGATTTAATTCTGACTTTAACTTCTTCAGTGTTTTTCTCAGTTCCCTCTCAGTATCTGAGGTTCATGGGCTCAGCACCACATACACTCGAGGGGGGATTAAAAGGTCAGAAGCCCTAACAAGCCATGCCACTCCCCAGCATTTTCTTGAGGTCTCAGTTCTTGTGAGGCTAAGTGGAGAGCTCTCAGGAGGGCACTTACAAGAGGAAGATTTCAATGAGCGACCAAAAAAAAATCGGATGCTGGCTTTCACAGTTTTCTTCTTTTTTCAGCCCCGAGAATCCCTGTTATCCACATTGCTGGATTCCTATTGATTCAGAGGGTCTCCTAATGAAACCTGGATGTGTAGGAAAGGCAGGATTTCTGGTACGGGACATGTGTGGACAACCCTCCTCCTCCCCTCCCCAGCCCGGCCGGTTCTCCCATCAGCCCCTGGGGACCTACTTCGCTCTTGTTAACATCGAACCCTTTTCCACTCGCCTCTGTAGCTGAGTGTTATAGCTCCTGTGCCCCAAGTCCCACCTGCTTCCCTTAGAGAAGTGGATGTTATCGCTAGGCCACTCTTCTTCATTTTTGAAGGGTCCTGGAGAACAGGAGAGGTGCCTGACGAATGGAAGAAAGCCCATGTCACTCCAGTCTTCAAAAAGGGTAAGAAGGAGGAGCCAGGAATCTACAGGCCTGTCAGCCTCCCCTCCATCCCTGGAAAGGTGATCCTGGAGGTCCTCACTAAGCATGTGGAGGACAAGAAGGTGATCAGGAGGAGTCAGCATGGATTCACCAAAGGGAAATCATGCTTGACCAAGCCTTCCAGGACAGTGAGGTGGATGGAGAACTGGCTGGATGGCCGAGCTCAGAGGGTTGTGGTCAGTGGCACAGTCTAGCTGGAGGCCTGTGGCTAGTGGTGTCCCCCAGGGCTCAGTCCTGGGTCCAGTCTTGTTCAATGTATTCCTCAATGACCTGGAGGAAGGGACAGAGTGCACCCTCAGCAAGTTTGCTGATGATACTAAACTGGGGGGAGAGGCTAACACACCAGAAGGCTGTGCTGCCATTCAGAGGGACCTGGACAGGCTGGAGAGGTGGGCGGAGAGGAACCTCCTGAAGTTCAACAAAGGCAAGTGCAAGGTCCTGCACCTAGGCAGGAATAATCCCATGCACCAGGACAGGCTGGGGGTTGACCTGCTGCAAAGTGGCTCTGCAGAGAAGGACCTGGGAGTGCTGGTGGACAACAAGTTAAACATGAGGCAGCAGTGTGCCCTTGTGGCCAAGAAGGCCCATGGTATGCTGGGGTGCATTAGGCAGAGTGTTGCCAGCAGGTGGAGGGAGGTGATCCTGCCCCTCTCCTCAGCCCTGGGGAGGCCTCACCTGGAGTACTGTGTCCAGTTCTGGGCTCCCCAGTACAAGAGAGACATGGCACTCCTGGAGAGAGTCCAGCGGAGGGCTACCAAGAGGATTAGAGGGCTGGAGCACCTCTCCTAGGAAGAAAGACTGCAAGAGCTGGGCCTGTTCAGCCTGGGGAAGAGAAGCTTGAGAGGCGATCTCATCAACGTGTACAAGCATCTGAAGGGGGAGTGTCAAGAGGATGAGGCCAGCCTCTTCTCCGTGGTGCCCAGCGACAGGACAAGAGGCAATGGGCACAAACTGAACCACAGGCAGCTCCATCTGAACCTGAGGAAAAACTTCTTCCCTGTGAGAGTGACAGAGCATTGGAACAGGTTGCCCAGAGAGGTAGTGGAGTCTCCTTCGCTGGAGATATTCAAAAGCCGTCTGGATGTGATCCTGGGCAATATGCTCTAGGTGACCCTGCTTGAGCAGGGAGGTTGGACGAGATGATCTCCAGAGGTCCCGTCCAACCTAAACGATTCTGTGATTCTGTGATTCTGTAAAACGCTGTGCATCAGGGCAGGCTGAGAGCTGACCGTCAGAGGAGTGACCCTGAGGAGAAGGGCCTGGACATGACAAGGGATGCCATAGGAGCCAGCAGTGCATGCTTGCACTAATGAGGCCAGCTGCATATGGGGCTGCTTCAGGAAGACCATGGCCACCCAGGCAAGGGCAGTCCCCATCCCCCTTGACTCAGCACTGGTGTGGCCACATCTGGAAGAGTGTGTCCCCGTGTGGGCTGCCCAGTGCTGGAGGAATGGGGAGGACCTGGAGAAGGTCCAGGGGAGGTCTCCCAAGGTGGGGGTAGGGTCCTGAAGCACAAAGCCTGTATGGAGGGGCTGAGGGATGTGGCCTTCTTTAGCCTGGTGAAGGGGAGGCTAAGGGCATTCCAGTAGGAGCCTGGGAGTGCTTGAAGGGTGGTTTCAGAGGTGATGGAGAGTTTCTTGGTAATAGGAAATAGCAAGAGAAGGAGAAAGAGACAAAACAATTATGAGATACATTATGAGAAGTTCAGGCTGAACTTTTGGAAACTGGGATGTCACTTGTGCTGTGGTTCAACAGGACACCCAGAGGGAGTTGGTGGGGAGCCCCTGGCTTTGTGTCTGGATGAAAAGCAAGAGAGGGCAGAGAGCCATCAGTAAAGGTGGTCAGATGGCTGGGGGAGAGCAAAGTGGGGAAGCAGGCTGGGTGTCTACAGGCTGCAGGGACACAGACACAGGAGGGGGACAGCACAGGGCAGCCTGGGGTGGAGACGACTGAGGGCACTGCCAAGGCTGAAAGCCTCCGACAGGACGGAGGTCTTTGTGCTCTTGGCTTTCTCTGGTGTCTGCCACTGAGGCCAAGGAGACACTGTGTTTCTGACGGCCCCAGGTCCTCATTACGTCCCCACCCTCAGAGAGCCCAGGAGGTGCTGTCTCATCCTGCACGAAGTCTTGCACACCCCCACCCTCTCCCTGCCCCCACAAAGAGCCCTGAGCCAAGTCGGAGCGAAAGCACCACCCTGTGCAGGGGCTGGGTGTCAGTGCTGGCCCATGCTGTCTGATAACACACAGCAAGGTGGACTTGGTGTCACAGCCACCTGCACATTTCCTTTGCCAACCTGTAACAAGTGCCTCCAACTTTCTGCTCTCCTCAGCCCCTGGGAGGCTTTGTTGGTAATGGTCCTCAGGGGGACCCATTAACACTCCCCGAAACTTGGGATTTAATTCTGACTTTAACTTCTTCAGTGTTTTTCTCAGTTCCCTCTCAGTATCTGAGGTTCATGGGCTCAGCACCACATACACTCGAGGGGGGATTAAAAGGTCAGAAGCCCTAACAAGCCATGCCACTCCCCAGCATTTTCTTGAGGTCTCAGTTCTTGTGAGGCTAAGTGGAGAGCTCTCAGGAGGGCACTTACAAGAGGAAGATTTCAATGAGCGACCAAAAAAAAATCGGATGCTGGCTTTCACAGTTTTCTTCTTTTTTCAGCCCCGAGAATCCCTGTTATCCACATTGCTGGATTCCTATTGATTCAGAGGGTCTCCTAATGAAACCTGGATGTGTAGGAAAGGCAGGATTTCTGGTACGGGACATGTGTGGACAACCCTCCTCCTCCCCTCCCCAGCCCGGCCGGTTCTCCCATCAGCCCCTGGGGACCTACTTCGCTCTTGTTAACATCGAACCCTTTTCCACTCGCCTCTGTAGCTGAGTGTTATAGCTCCTGTGCCCCAAGTCCCACCTGCTTCCCTTAGAGAAGTGGATGTTATCGCTAGGCCACTCTTCTTCATTTTTGAAGGGTCCTGGAGAACAGGAGAGGTGCCTGACGAATGGAAGAAAGCCCATGTCACTCCAGTCTTCAAAAAGGGTAAGAAGGAGGAGCCAGGAATCTACAGGCCTGTCAGCCTCCCCTCCATCCCTGGAAAGGTGATCCTGGAGGTCCTCACTAAGCATGTGGAGGACAAGAAGGTGATCAGGAGGAGTCAGCATGGATTCACCAAAGGGAAATCATGCTTGACCAAGCCTTCCAGGACAGTGAGGTGGATGGAGAACTGGCTGGATGGCCGAGCTCAGAGGGTTGTGGTCAGTGGCACAGTCTAGCTGGAGGCCTGTGGCTAGTGGTGTCCCCCAGGGCTCAGTCCTGGGTCCAGTCTTGTTCAATGTATTCCTCAATGACCTGGAGGAAGGGACAGAGTGCACCCTCAGCAAGTTTGCTGATGATACTAAACTGGGGGGAGAGGCTAACACACCAGAAGGCTGTGCTGCCATTCAGAGGGACCTGGACAGGCTGGAGAGGTGGGCGGAGAGGAACCTCCTGAAGTTCAACAAAGGCAAGTGCAAGGTCCTGCACCTAGGCAGGAATAATCCCATGCACCAGGACAGGCTGGGGGTTGACCTGCTGCAAAGTGGCTCTGCAGAGAAGGACCTGGGAGTGCTGGTGGGCAACAAGTTAAACATGAGGCAGCAGTGTGCCCTTGTGGCCAAGAAGGCCCATGGTATGCTGGGGTGCATTAGGCAGAGTGTTGCCAGCAGGTGGAGGGAGGTGATCCTGCCCCTCTCCTCAGCCCTGGGGAGGCCTCACCTGGAGTACTGTGTCCAGTTCTGGGCTCCCCAGTACAAGAGAGACATGGCACTCCTGGAGAGAGTCCAGCGGAGGGCTACCAAGAGGATTAGAGGGCTGGAGCACCTCTCCTAGGAAGAAAGACTGCAAGAGCTGGGCCTGTTCAGCCTGGGGAAGAGAAGCTTGAGAGGCGATCTCATCAACGTGTACAAGCATCTGAAGGGGGAGTGTCAAGAGGATGAGGCCAGCCTCTTCTCCGTGGTGCCCAGCGACAGGACAAGAGGCAATGGGCACAAACTGAACCACAGGCAGCTCCATCTGAACCTGAGGAAAAACTTCTTCCCTGTGAGAGTGACAGAGCATTGGAACAGGTTGCCCAGAGAGGTAGTGGAGTCTCCTTCGCTGGAGATATTCAAAAGCCGTCTGGATGTGATCCTGGGCAATATGCTCTAGGTGACCCTGCTTGAGCAGGGAGGTTGGACGAGATGATCTCCAGAGGTCCCGTCCAACCTAAACGATTCTGTGATTCTGTGATTCTGTAAAACGCTGTGCATCAGGGCAGGCTGAGAGCTGACCGTCAGAGGAGTGACCCTGAGGAGAAGGGCCTGGACATGACAAGGGATGCCATAGGAGCCAGCAGTGCATGCTTGCACTAATGAGGCCAGCTGCATATGGGGCTGCTTCAGGAAGACCATGGCCACCCAGGCAAGGGCAGTCCCCATCCCCCTTGACTCAGCACTGGTGTGGCCACATCTGGAAGAGTGTGTCCCCGTGTGGGCTGCCCAGTGCTGGAGGAATGGGGAGGACCTGGAGAAGGTCCAGGGGAGGTCTCCCAAGGTGGGGGTAGGGTCCTGAAGCACAAAGCCTGTATGGAGGGGCTGAGGGATGTGGCCTTCTTTAGCCTGGTGAAGGGGAGGCTAAGGGCATTCCAGTAGGAGCCTGGGAGTGCTTGAAGGGTGGTTTCAGAGGTGATGGAGAGTTTCTTGGTAATAGGAAATAGCAAGAGAAGGAGAAAGAGACAAAACAATTATGAGATACATTATGAGAAGTTCAGGCTGAACTTTTGGAAACTGGGATGTCACTTGTGCTGTGGTTCAACAGGACACCCAGAGGGAGTTGGTGGGGAGCCCCTGGCTTTGTGTCTGGATGAAAAGCAAGAGAGGGCAGAGAGCCATCAGTAAAGGTGGTCAGATGGCTGGGGGAGAGCAAAGTGGGGAAGCAGGCTGGGTGTCTACAGGCTGCAGGGACACAGACACAGGAGGGGGACAGCACAGGGCAGCCTGGGGTGGAGACGACTGAGGGCACTGCCAAGGCTGAAAGCCTCCGACAGGACGGAGGTCTTTGTGCTCTTGGCTTTCTCTGGTGTCTGCCACTGAGGCCAAGGAGACACTGTGTTTCTGACGGCCCCAGGTCCTCATTACGTCCCCACCCTCAGAGAGCCCAGGAGGTGCTGTCTCATCCTGCACGAAGTCTTGCACACCCCCACCCTCTCCCTGCCCCCACAAAGAGCCCTGAGCCAAGTCGGAGCGAAAGCACCACCCTGTGCAGGGGCTGGGTGTCAGTGCTGGCCCATGCTGTCTGATAACACACAGCAAGGTGGACTTGGTGTCACAGCCACCTGCACATTTCCTTTGCCAACCTGTAACAAGTGCCTCCAACTTTCTGCTCTCCTCAGCCCCTGGGAGGCTTTGTTGGTAATGGTCCTCAGGGGGACCCATTAACACTCCCCGAAACTTGGGATTTAATTCTGACTTTAACTTCTTCAGTGTTTTTCTCAGTTCCCTCTCAGTATCTGAGGTTCATGGGCTCAGCACCACATACACTCGAGGGGGGATTAAAAGGTCAGAAGCCCTAACAAGCCATGCCACTCCCCAGCATTTTCTTGAGGTCTCAGTTCTTGTGAGGCTAAGTGGAGAGCTCTCAGGAGGGCACTTACAAGAGGAAGATTTCAATGAGCGACCAAAAAAAAATCGGATGCTGGCTTTCACAGTTTTCTTCTTTTTTCAGCCCCGAGAATCCCTGTTATCCACATTGCTGGATTCCTATTGATTCAGAGGGTCTCCTAATGAAACCTGGATGTGTAGGAAAGGCAGGATTTCTGGTACGGGACATGTGTGGACAACCCTCCTCCTCCCCTCCCCAGCCCGGCCGGTTCTCCCATCAGCCCCTGGGGACCTACTTCGCTCTTGTTAACATCGAACCCTTTTCCACTCGCCTCTGTAGCTGAGTGTTATAGCTCCTGTGCCCCAAGTCCCACCTGCTTCCCTTAGAGAAGTGGATGTTATCGCTAGGCCACTCTTCTTCATTTTTGAAGGGTCCTGGAGAACAGGAGAGGTGCCTGACGAATGGAAGAAAGCCCATGTCACTCCAGTCTTCAAAAAGGGTAAGAAGGAGGAGCCAGGAATCTACAGGCCTGTCAGCCTCCCCTCCATCCCTGGAAAGGTGATCCTGGAGGTCCTCACTAAGCATGTGGAGGACAAGAAGGTGATCAGGAGGAGTCAGCATGGATTCACCAAAGGGAAATCATGCTTGACCAAGCCTTCCAGGACAGTGAGGTGGATGGAGAACTGGCTGGATGGCCGAGCTCAGAGGGTTGTGGTCAGTGGCACAGTCTAGCTGGAGGCCTGTGGCTAGTGGTGTCCCCCAGGGCTCAGTCCTGGGTCCAGTCTTGTTCAATGTATTCCTCAATGACCTGGAGGAAGGGACAGAGTGCACCCTCAGCAAGTTTGCTGATGATACTAAACTGGGGGGAGAGGCTAACACACCAGAAGGCTGTGCTGCCATTCAGAGGGACCTGGACAGGCTGGAGAGGTGGGCGGAGAGGAACCTCCTGAAGTTCAACAAAGGCAAGTGCAAGGTCCTGCACCTAGGCAGGAATAATCCCATGCACCAGGACAGGCTGGGGGTTGACCTGCTGCAAAGTGGCTCTGCAGAGAAGGACCTGGGAGTGCTGGTGGGCAACAAGTTAAACATGAGGCAGCAGTGTGCCCTTGTGGCCAAGAAGGCCCATGGTATGCTGGGGTGCATTAGGCAGAGTGTTGCCAGCAGGTGGAGGGAGGTGATCCTGCCCCTCTCCTCAGCCCTGGGGAGGCCTCACCTGGAGTACTGTGTCCAGTTCTGGGCTCCCCAGTACAAGAGAGACATGGCACTCCTGGAGAGAGTCCAGCGGAGGGCTACCAAGAGGATTAGAGGGCTGGAGCACCTCTCCTAGGAAGAAAGACTGCAAGAGCTGGGCCTGTTCAGCCTGGGGAAGAGAAGCTTGAGAGGCGATCTCATCAACGTGTACAAGCATCTGAAGGGGGAGTGTCAAGAGGATGAGGCCAGCCTCTTCTCCGTGGTGCCCAGCGACAGGACAAGAGGCAATGGGCACAAACTGAACCACAGGCAGCTCCATCTGAACCTGAGGAAAAACTTCTTCCCTGTGAGAGTGACAGAGCATTGGAACAGGTTGCCCAGAGAGGTAGTGGAGTCTCCTTCGCTGGAGATATTCAAAAGCCGTCTGGATGTGATCCTGGGCAATATGCTCTAGGTGACCCTGCTTGAGCAGGGAGGTTGGACGAGATGATCTCCAGAGGTCCCGTCCAACCTAAACGATTCTGTGATTCTGTGATTCTGTAAAACGCTGTGCATCAGGGCAGGCTGAGAGCTGACCGTCAGAGGAGTGACCCTGAGGAGAAGGGCCTGGACATGACAAGGGATGCCATAGGAGCCAGCAGTGCATGCTTGCACTAATGAGGCCAGCTGCATATGGGGCTGCTTCAGGAAGACCATGGCCACCCAGGCAAGGGCAGTCCCCATCCCCCTTGACTCAGCACTGGTGTGGCCACATCTGGAAGAGTGTGTCCCCGTGTGGGCTGCCCAGTGCTGGAGGAATGGGGAGGACCTGGAGAAGGTCCAGGGGAGGTCTCCCAAGGTGGGGGTAGGGTCCTGAAGCACAAAGCCTGTATGGAGGGGCTGAGGGATGTGGCCTTCTTTAGCCTGGTGAAGGGGAGGCTAAGGGCATTCCAGTAGGAGCCTGGGAGTGCTTGAAGGGTGGTTTCAGAGGTGATGGAGAGTTTCTTGGTAATAGGAAATAGCAAGAGAAGGAGAAAGAGACAAAACAATTATGAGATACATTATGAGAAGTTCAGGCTGAACTTTTGGAAACTGGGATGTCACTTGTGCTGTGGTTCAACAGGACACCCAGAGGGAGTTGGTGGGGAGCCCCTGGCTTTGTGTCTGGATGAAAAGCAAGAGAGGGCAGAGAGCCATCAGTAAAGGTGGTCAGATGGCTGGGGGAGAGCAAAGTGGGGAAGCAGGCTGGGTGTCTACAGGCTGCAGGGACACAGACACAGGAGGGGGACAGCACAGGGCAGCCTGGGGTGGAGACGACTGAGGGCACTGCCAAGGCTGAAAGCCTCCGACAGGACGGAGGTCTTTGTGCTCTTGGCTTTCTCTGGTGTCTGCCACTGAGGCCAAGGAGACACTGTGTTTCTGACGGCCCCAGGTCCTCATTACGTCCCCACCCTCAGAGAGCCCAGGAGGTGCTGTCTCATCCTGCACGAAGTCTTGCACACCCCCACCCTCTCCCTGCCCCCACAAAGAGCCCTGAGCCAAGTCGGAGCGAAAGCACCACCCTGTGCAGGGGCTGGGTGTCAGTGCTGGCCCATGCTGTCTGATAACACACAGCAAGGTGGACTTGGTGTCACAGCCACCTGCACATTTCCTTTGCCAACCTGTAACAAGTGCCTCCAACTTTCTGCTCTCCTCAGCCCCTGGGAGGCTTTGTTGGTAATGGTCCTCAGGGGGACCCATTAACACTCCCCGAAACTTGGGATTTAATTCTGACTTTAACTTCTTCAGTGTTTTTCTCAGTTCCCTCTCAGTATCTGAGGTTCATGGGCTCAGCACCACATACACTCGAGGGGGGATTAAAAGGTCAGAAGCCCTAACAAGCCATGCCACTCCCCAGCATTTTCTTGAGGTCTCAGTTCTTGTGAGGCTAAGTGGAGAGCTCTCAGGAGGGCACTTACAAGAGGAAGATTTCAATGAGCGACCAAAAAAAAATCGGATGCTGGCTTTCACAGTTTTCTTCTTTTTTCAGCCCCGAGAATCCCTGTTATCCACATTGCTGGATTCCTATTGATTCAGAGGGTCTCCTAATGAAACCTGGATGTGTAGGAAAGGCAGGATTTCTGGTACGGGACATGTGTGGACAACCCTCCTCCTCCCCTCCCCAGCCCGGCCGGTTCTCCCATCAGCCCCTGGGGACCTACTTCGCTCTTGTTAACATCGAACCCTTTTCCACTCGCCTCTGTAGCTGAGTGTTATAGCTCCTGTGCCCCAAGTCCCACCTGCTTCCCTTAGAGAAGTGGATGTTATCGCTAGGCCACTCTTCTTCATTTTTGAAGGGTCCTGGAGAACAGGAGAGGTGCCTGACGAATGGAAGAAAGCCCATGTCACTCCAGTCTTCAAAAAGGGTAAGAAGGAGGAGCCAGGAATCTACAGGCCTGTCAGCCTCCCCTCCATCCCTGGAAAGGTGATCCTGGAGGTCCTCACTAAGCATGTGGAGGACAAGAAGGTGATCAGGAGGAGTCAGCATGGATTCACCAAAGGGAAATCATGCTTGACCAAGCCTTCCAGGACAGTGAGGTGGATGGAGAACTGGCTGGATGGCCGAGCTCAGAGGGTTGTGGTCAGTGGCACAGTCTAGCTGGAGGCCTGTGGCTAGTGGTGTCCCCCAGGGCTCAGTCCTGGGTCCAGTCTTGTTCAATGTATTCCTCAATGACCTGGAGGAAGGGACAGAGTGCACCCTCAGCAAGTTTGCTGATGATACTAAACTGGGGGGAGAGGCTAACACACCAGAAGGCTGTGCTGCCATTCAGAGGGACCTGGACAGGCTGGAGAGGTGGGCGGAGAGGAACCTCCTGAAGTTCAACAAAGGCAAGTGCAAGGTCCTGCACCTAGGCAGGAATAATCCCATGCACCAGGACAGGCTGGGGGTTGACCTGCTGCAAAGTGGCTCTGCAGAGAAGGACCTGGGAGTGCTGGTGGGCAACAAGTTAAACATGAGGCAGCAGTGTGCCCTTGTGGCCAAGAAGGCCCATGGTATGCTGGGGTGCATTAGGCAGAGTGTTGCCAGCAGGTGGAGGGAGGTGATCCTGCCCCTCTCCTCAGCCCTGGGGAGGCCTCACCTGGAGTACTGTGTCCAGTTCTGGGCTCCCCAGTACAAGAGAGACATGGCACTCCTGGAGAGAGTCCAGCGGAGGGCTACCAAGAGGATTAGAGGGCTGGAGCACCTCTCCTAGGAAGAAAGACTGCAAGAGCTGGGCCTGTTCAGCCTGGGGAAGAGAAGCTTGAGAGGCGATCTCATCAACGTGTACAAGCATCTGAAGGGGGAGTGTCAAGAGGATGAGGCCAGCCTCTTCTCCGTGGTGCCCAGCGACAGGACAAGAGGCAATGGGCACAAACTGAACCACAGGCAGCTCCATCTGAACCTGAGGAAAAACTTCTTCCCTGTGAGAGTGACAGAGCATTGGAACAGGTTGCCCAGAGAGGTAGTGGAGTCTCCTTCGCTGGAGATATTCAAAAGCCGTCTGGATGTGATCCTGGGCAATATGCTCTAGGTGACCCTGCTTGAGCAGGGAGGTTGGACGAGATGATCTCCAGAGGTCCCGTCCAACCTAAACGATTCTGTGATTCTGTGATTCTGTAAAACGCTGTGCATCAGGGCAGGCTGAGAGCTGACCGTCAGAGGAGTGACCCTGAGGAGAAGGGCCTGGACATGACAAGGGATGCCATAGGAGCCAGCAGTGCATGCTTGCACTAATGAGGCCAGCTGCATATGGGGCTGCTTCAGGAAGACCATGGCCACCCAGGCAAGGGCAGTCCCCATCCCCCTTGACTCAGCACTGGTGTGGCCACATCTGGAAGAGTGTGTCCCCGTGTGGGCTGCCCAGTGCTGGAGGAATGGGGAGGACCTGGAGAAGGTCCAGGGGAGGTCTCCCAAGGTGGGGGTAGGGTCCTGAAGCACAAAGCCTGTATGGAGGGGCTGAGGGATGTGGCCTTCTTTAGCCTGGTGAAGGGGAGGCTAAGGGCATTCCAGTAGGAGCCTGGGAGTGCTTGAAGGGTGGTTTCAGAGGTGATGGAGAGTTTCTTGGTAATAGGAAATAGCAAGAGAAGGAGAAAGAGACAAAACAATTATGAGATACATTATGAGAAGTTCAGGCTGAACTTTTGGAAACTGGGATGTCACTTGTGCTGTGGTTCAACAGGACACCCAGAGGGAGTTGGTGGGGAGCCCCTGGCTTTGTGTCTGGATGAAAAGCAAGAGAGGGCAGAGAGCCATCAGTAAAGGTGGTCAGATGGCTGGGGGAGAGCAAAGTGGGGAAGCAGGCTGGGTGTCTACAGGCTGCAGGGACACAGACACAGGAGGGGGACAGCACAGGGCAGCCTGGGGTGGAGACGACTGAGGGCACTGCCAAGGCTGAAAGCCTCCGACAGGACGGAGGTCTTTGTGCTCTTGGCTTTCTCTGGTGTCTGCCACTGAGGCCAAGGAGACACTGTGTTTCTGACGGCCCCAGGTCCTCATTACGTCCCCACCCTCAGAGAGCCCAGGAGGTGCTGTCTCATCCTGCACGAAGTCTTGCACACCCCCACCCTCTCCCTGCCCCCACAAAGAGCCCTGAGCCAAGTCGGAGCGAAAGCACCACCCTGTGCAGGGGCTGGGTGTCAGTGCTGGCCCATGCTGTCTGATAACACACAGCAAGGTGGACTTGGTGTCACAGCCACCTGCACATTTCCTTTGCCAACCTGTAACAAGTGCCTCCAACTTTCTGCTCTCCTCAGCCCCTGGGAGGCTTTGTTGGTAATGGTCCTCAGGGGGACCCATTAACACTCCCCGAAACTTGGGATTTAATTCTGACTTTAACTTCTTCAGTGTTTTTCTCAGTTCCCTCTCAGTATCTGAGGTTCATGGGCTCAGCACCACATACACTCGAGGGGGGATTAAAAGGTCAGAAGCCCTAACAAGCCATGCCACTCCCCAGCATTTCTTGAGGTCTCAGTTCTTGTGAGGCTAAGTGGAGAGCTCTCAGGAGGGCACTTACAAGAGGAAGATTTCAATGAGCGACCAAAAAAAAATCGGATGCTGGCTTTCACAGTTTTCTTCTTTTTTCAGCCCCGAGAATCCCTGTTATCCACATTGCTGGATTCCTATTGATTCAGAGGGTCTCCTAATGAAACCTGGATGTGTAGGAAAGGCAGGATTTCTGGTACGGGACATGTGTGGACAACCCTCCTCCTCCCCTCCCCAGCCCGGCCGGTTCTCCCATCAGCCCCTGGGGACCTACTTCGCTCTTGTTAACATCGAACCCTTTTCCACTCGCCTCTGTAGCTGAGTGTTATAGCTCCTTGTGCCCCAAGTCCCACCTGCTTCCCTTAGAGAAGTGGATGTTATCGCTAGGCCACTCTTCTTCATTTTTGAAGGGTCCTGGAGAACAGGAGAGGTGCTGACGAATGGAAGAAAGCCCATGTCACTCCAGTCTTCAAAAAGGGTAAGAAGGAGGAGCCAGGAATCTACAGGCCTGTCAGCCTCCCCTCCATCCCTGGAAAGGGATCCTGGAGGTCCTCACTAAGCATGTGGAGGACAAGAAGGTGATCAGGAGGAGTCAGCATGGATTCACCAAAGGGATATGGGAAATCATGCTTGACCAAGCCTTCCAGGGACAGTGAGGTGGATGGAGAACTGGCTGGATGGCCGAGCTCAGAGGGTTGTGGTCAGTGGCACAGTCTAGCTGGAGCCTGTGGCTAGTGGTGTCCCCCAGGGCTCAGTCCTGGGTCCAGTCTTGTTCAATGTATTCCTCAATGACCTGGAGGAAGGGACAGAGTGCACCCTCAGCAAGTTTGCTGATGATACTAAACTGGGGGGAGAGGCTAACACACCAGAAGGCTGTGCTGCCATTCAGAGGGACCTGGACAGGCTGGAGAGGTGGGCGGAGAGGAACCTCCTGAAGTTCAACAAAGGCAAGTGCAAGGTCCTGCACCTAGGCAGGAATAATCCCATGCACCAGGACAGGCTGGGGGTTGACCTGCTGCAAAGTGGCTCTGCAGAGAAGGACCTGGGAGTGCTGGTGGGCAACAAGTTAAACATGAGGCAGCAGTGTGCCCTTGTGGCCAAGAAGGCCCATGGTATGCTGGGGTGCATTAGGCAGAGTGTTGCCAGCAGGTGGAGGGAGGTGATCCTGCCCCTCTCCTCAGCCCTGGGGAGGCCTCACCTGGAGTACTGTGTCCAGTTCTGGGCTCCCCAGTACAAGAGAGACATGGCACTCCTGGAGAGAGTCCAGCGGAGGGCTACCAAGAGGATTAGAGGGCTGGAGCACCTCTCCTAGGAAGAAAGACTGCAAGAGCTGGGCCTGTTCAGCCTGGGGAAGAGAAGCTTGAGAGGCGATCTCATCAACGTGTACAAGCATCTGAAGGGGGAGTGTCAAGAGGATGAGGCCAGCCTCTTCTCCGTGGTGCCCAGCGACAGGACAAGAGGCAATGGGCACAAACTGAACCACAGGCAGCTCCATCTGAACCTGAGGAAAAACTTCTTCCCTGTGAGAGTGACAGAGCATTGGAACAGGTTGCCCAGAGAGGTAGTGGAGTCTCCTTCGCTGGAGATATTCAAAAGCCTCTGGATGTGATCCTGGGCAATATGCTCTAGGTGACCCTGCTTGAGCAGGGAGGTTGGACGAGATGATCTCCAGAGGTCCCGTCCAACCTAAACGATTCTGTGATTCTGTGATTCTGTAAAACGCTGTGCATCAGGGCAGGCTGAGAGCTGACCGTCAGAGGAGTGACCCTGAGGAGAAGGGCCTGGACATGACAAGGGATGCCATAGGAGCCAGCAGTGCATGCTTGCACTAATGAGGCCAGCTGCATATGGGGCTGCTTCAGGAAGACCATGGCCACCCAGGCAAGGGCAGTCCCCATCCCCCTTGACTCAGCACTGGTGTGGCCACATCTGGAAGAGTGTGTCCCCGTGTGGGCTGCCCAGTGCTGGAGGAATGGGGAGGACCTGGAGAAGGTCCAGGGGAGGTCTCCCAAGGTGGGGGTAGGGTCCTGAAGCACAAAGCCTGTATGGAGGGGCTGAGGGATGTGGCCTTCTTTAGCCTGGTGAAGGGGAGGCTAAGGGCATTCCAGTAGGAGCCTGGGAGTGCTTGAAGGGTGGTTTCAGAGGTGATGGAGAGTTTCTTGGTAATAGGAAATAGCAAGAGAAGGAGAAAGAGACAAAACAATTATGAGATACATTATGAGAAGTTCAGGCTGAACTTTTGGAAACTGGGATGTCACTTGTGCTGTGGTTCAACAGGACACCCAGAGGGAGTTGGTGGGGAGCCCCTGGCTTTGTGTCTGGATGAAAAGCAAGAGAGGGCAGAGAGCCATCAGTAAAGGTGGTCAGATGGCTGGGGGAGAGCAAAGTGGGGAAGCAGGCTGGGTGTCTACAGGCTGCAGGGACACAGACACAGGAGGGGGACAGCACAGGGCAGCCTGGGGTGGAGACGACTGAGGGCACTGCCAAGGCTGAAAGCCTCCGACAGACGGAGGTCTTTTGTGCTCTTGGCTTTCTCTGGTGTCTGCCACTGAGGCCAAGGAGACACTGTGTTTCTGACGGCCCCAGGTCCTCATTACGTCCCCACCCTCAGAGAGCCCAGGAGGTGCTGTCTCATCCTGCACGAAGTCTTGCACACCCCCACCCTCTCCCTGCCCCCACAAAGAGCCCTGAGCCAAGTCGGAGCGAAAGCACCACCCTGTGCAGGGGCTGGGTGTCAGTGCTGGCCCATGCTGTCTGATAACACACAGCAAGGTGGACTTGGTGTCACAGCCACCTGCACATTTCCTTTGCCAACCTGTAACAAGTGCCTCCAACTTTCTGCTCTCCTCAGCCCCTGGGAGGCTTTGTTGGTAATGGTCCTCAGGGGGACCCATTAACACTCCCCGAAACTTGGATTTAATTCTGACTTTAACTTCTTCAGTGTTTTTCTCAGTTCCCTCTCAGTATCTGAGGTTCATGGGCTCAGCACCACATACACTCGAGGGGGGATTAAAAGGTCAGAAGCCCTAACAAGCCATGCCACTCCCCAGCATTTTCTTGAGGTCTCAGTTCTTGTGAGGCTAAGTGGAGAGCTCTCAGGAGGGCACTTACAAGAGGAAGATTTCAATGAGCGACCAAAAAAAAATCGGATGCTGGCTTTCACAGTTTTCTTCTTTTTTCAGCCCCGAGAATCCCTGTTATCCACATTGCTGGATTCCTATTGATTCAGAGGGTCTCCTAATGAAACCTGGATGTGTAGGAAAGGCAGGATTTCTGGTACGGGACATGTGTGGACAACCCTCCTCCTCCCCTCCCCAGCCCGGCCGGTTCTCCCATCAGCCCCTGGGGACCTACTTCGCTCTTGTTAACATCGAACCCTTTTCCACTCGCCTCTGTAGCTGAGTGTTATAGCTCCTGTGCCCCAAGTCCCACCTGCTTCCCTTAGAGAAGTGGATGTTATCGCTAGGCCACTCTTCTTCATTTTTGAAGGGTCCTGGAGAACAGGAGAGGTGCCTGACGAATGGAAGAAAGCCCATGTCACTCCAGTCTTCAAAAAGGGTAAGAAGGAGGAGCCAGGAATCTACAGGCCTGTCAGCCTCCCCTCCATCCCTGGAAAGGTGATCCTGGAGGTCCTCACTAAGCATGTGGAGGACAAGAAGGTGATCAGGAGGAGTCAGCATGGATTCACCAAAGGGAAATCATGCTTGACCAAGCCTTCCAGGACAGTGAGGTGGATGGAGAACTGGCTGGATGGCCGAGCTCAGAGGGTTGTGGTCAGTGGCACAGTCTAGCTGGAGGCCTGTGGCTAGTGGTGTCCCCCAGGGCTCAGTCCTGGGTCCAGTCTTGTTCAATGTATTCCTCAATGACCTGGAGGAAGGGACAGAGTGCACCCTCAGCAAGTTTGCTGATGATACTAAACTGGGGGGAGAGGCTAACACACCAGAAGGCTGTGCTGCCATTCAGAGGGACCTGGACAGGCTGGAGAGGTGGGCGGAGAGGAACCTCCTGAAGTTCAACAAAGGCAAGTGCAAGGTCCTGCACCTAGGCAGGAATAATCCCATGCACCAGGACAGGCTGGGGGTTGACCTGCTGCAAAGTGGCTCTGCGAGAAGGACCTGGGAGTGCTGGTGGGCAACAAGTTAAACATGAGGCAGCAGTGTGCCCTTGTGGCCAAGAAGGCCCATGGTATGCTGGGGTGCATTAGGCAGAGTGTTGCCAGCAGGTGGAGGGAGGTGATCCTGCCCCTCTCCTCAGCCCTGGGGAGGCCTCACCTGGAGTACTGTGTCCAGTTCTGGGCTCCCCAGTACAAGAGAGACATGGCACTCCTGGAGAGAGTCCAGCGGAGGGCTACCAAGAGGATTAGAGGGCTGGAGCACCTCTCCTAGGAAGAAAGACTGCAAGAGCTGGGCCTGTTCAGCCTGGGGAAGAGAAGCTTGAGAGGCGATCTCATCAACGTGTACAAGCATCTGAAGGGGGAGTGTCAAGAGGATGAGGCCAGCCTCTTCTCCGTGGTGCCCAGCGACAGGACAAGAGGCAATGGGCACAAACTGAACCACAGGCAGCTCCATCTGAACCTGAGGAAAAACTTCTTCCCTGTGAGAGTGACAGAGCATTGGAACAGGTTGCCCAGAGAGGTAGTGGAGTCTCCTTCGCTGGAGATATTCAAAAGCCGTCTGGATGTGATCCTGGGCAATATGCTCTAGGTGACCCTGCTTGAGCAGGGAGGTTGGACGAGATGATCTCCAGAGGTCCCGTCCAACCTAAACGATTCTGTGATTCTGTGATTCTGTAAAACGCTGTGCATCAGGGCAGGCTGAGAGCTGACCGTCAGAGGAGTGACCCTGAGGAGAAGGGCCTGGACATGACAAGGGATGCCATAGGAGCCAGCAGTGCATGCTTGCACTAATGAGGCCAGCTGCATATGGGGCTGCTTCAGGAAGACCATGGCCACCCAGGCAAGGGCAGGTCCCCATCCCCCTTGACTCAGCACTGGTGTGGCCACATCTGGAAGAGTGTGTCCCCGGTGTGGGCTGCCCAGTGCTGGAGGAATGGGGAGGACCTGGAGAAGGTCCAGGGGAGGTCTCCCAAGGTGGGGGTAGGGTCCTGAAGCACAAAGCCTGTATGGAGGGGCTGAGGGATGTGGCCTTCTTTAGCCTGGTGAAGGGGAGGCTAAGGGCATTCCAGTAGGAGCCTGGGAGTGCTTGAAGGGTGGTTTCAGAGGTGATGGAGAGTTTCTTGGTAATAGGAAATAGCAAGAGAAGGAGAAAGAGACAAAACAATTATGAGATACATTATGAGAAGTTCAGGCTGAACTTTTGGAAACTGGGATGTCACTTGTGCTGTGGTTCAACAGGACACCCAGAGGGAGTTGGTGGGGAGCCCCTGGCTTTGTGTCTGGATGAAAAGCAAGAGAGGGCAGAGAGCCATCAGTAAAGGTGGTC